>NC_051160.1:52954046-53161546 GCF_013339745.2 Dermacentor silvarum
TTCTGGGCTGCTATGCACACAGTCCACAAGTGAATTGAGAAAGGGGAGCAGGCAAGCGAGGTTTGCTTGGTTAGGATACCACCAAATTTGTCTAGTGCGTGCAGTGTGCTGTATTCCTTTCACAGGTGGTCAAATGTATACAGGACAGACTGGCTGTTATCTAAATACGTGCCAAATAAATCATCACATTTCACTCGAAAGGCCAGTATGCTCGCTCAACATGGCCGTGCATTGTCATGATAGGGCTTCAGGTCGGATTAAGATTGTTCATCTGTTTTCACAAACGGGGAAAGAGTGCCAAGAGAAATCAGTGAGGCATGCCACATAAATGATACGTGTAAGCCAGCCCGGTTATCAATGCATGAAAAAGCAACCTTTCTTGATGACAAGCGAACAAAATTAGTCTGTGCTTATCCACCTTTTTTAATGCAAATACTGTTTATCGTGATTTTATGCCTTTGTATTACAACTTCTGCCTTCCCTCTGATAAGACTTGCGCAAGATATAAGCACACATCCAGTTTTATTGTTATTTTGAATCCTTCCATCAAAATAAAAAGTCCCTTTTTAACAGCATTCATGTTGTACTGTTTCCCTTCCCTCTCTGTAAATTATGTCATCAAAAGTTACGTGAACTGACCGGCAAACTCATAAGGATACTACAAATTGCACATAGCCAACACAGCTGGTTCTCAGAAAATGCACAAATATGGTGATAGGTATCTGTTGGCATACTGTAGCAATAGTAGGTGCAAGCTAGCTTACACATTGTTGCAATACTTCAGTTGTCACATGGCTACAATGCTTAAGACACCACAGCAGTAAGTGCACAACAAAAACAGGCAGGCACATCAATCATAAATTTGACTTCAGCAGTCACAACATACGCTCTTTCATGTAGCTAAAACACTAGCTAATATGTAGAAAGTATATGCACAAGTATACTTAGCATAGGTACTTGCCTACCCAACTTAACACTATAAGAGTTGCAGTGCATATGTTGCTTGTTCTAGACACCGGTATTTTTGTCTAAAATACTTTTACAATTACATATAGCACTTTGAATTCATCCACCCAGTAATAGAAGTCTTACCGATGGTATTATAATTTGGACTTGCTGGTTAACATTTTCTACCTGAACAGCGCCAAGTAGAATGAATAATTTTAAAGGACTGCCCACTGTGCTGATGAAACACAGGATGAAACAGAACACATGGAAAGGAACCCAAAGTATTAGAAATAATTCTTGAGAGCTGTAGAATTAAGCCTTGGCTGGTTGATTATCACTATTAAAATTACACTAGTGTCAATCAGAATGTTCTGTGTGGTCATGTTGAAATCAAATGCATTTGATGAGCAACATTGCAATAACCAGCAAATGCCATAAGAGCAAGCAGACATTTAAGCACTATGTGCGAAGTAGTGTGTTTCTTTAATGAGACAGTATCAATACACTGAACTATCTACCAGCTAACTCTGTGGTCTATGCTGTATTGACGTAAAGTGAAAAACAATGTAACTAGACAGACTCGCAACTGCTACAATGCCTACTTGCATGCATCGGAATAGCTTGCCATGAATATAAAATAAAATAGCAAGCTTACTAGAAAACACCTCACTGGTGTAGTTGCTGCAGCACAGTGAATACTGGCTTTCATGTATCATTTCAAGAAGTTCCAAGCTCGTCAAATGTGCATTTGCCAGTGGTATTTATTCTGGGAACAAGACAAATAATTGTAAATATGTTAAACAATGCTAAGCACGCCGTGCGCTTAGACCTGTGACAAATTTGGCCCACTACACTTAGATACTGCACGAGCGTGTAGCATAAACAGATGAAAATCGGAAATAAAAGCTACAGCATGAAAAACAGTTTCAAAACAATGAAACCAAAATAAAAAGTAATGAACACACTGTGTACTTAGCAAAAATGAAATGTTAATAGCAGCCAAGCGATTGTTGAAAAAAAAATACTCATCACAACATGTTGGGTCTAGTTTTCTTATAGAACGTGATAATGTGTGCAAAACAGCTATGAACACAAATAAGCAGCAAGTTGCATAAATATTTAGTCAATTTAGTAAGCTGTGTTGAGTAATACGTCGACTAACTTATCAACGAATGATACTGAGATCCTACTATTTGGAACACATACACTTCATATATACCTGACTCGACCATCCAGATTACACGTTGCACCATGGCGGCCATAGCCAAGGAGTCCCCTCTGTTATGTGTTGACTTATAGCAGTAGCCCATTAAAGCTGTCACATGGTGAATACATGCGAGGAGCACCTAAAAATAGTCACGAAAACAATGTTTGCGCTAGTGCAGGGTGGCAACAGTGCACATGATAATAGGGCCCCTTCATCTCAGTAAAATTTTCAACACACGCAGGAGCAGCACATCACAAACAAATGTTTCTTTACATAACAATTCATTTCTTTTTTCTTTCATAAGCAACTTTCCCGTCATGTTTACTTGCGTATAAGTTATGTCAACACGCCTTGTCTTAAAAAGTAAGCTGTACTAGTAGCAAGCTGTGATTTTTTTCTCATAAACTGCTCGTAAACCGAAAACCTCATAAGCAGAGATTATTTACGACGTCGAAGCATTTATAAGCGAGGAAACGGGATTGCAGTAAGAATCGGTGAAAAAGCACATGGGTCGCTATTATGCAACTTCAGCAGAAAAGGGGGAGCTCACGCACAGGCGCACATGATCACGATTATTTCCGAACGTAATATTTCTCATCGGAAGAAGACGCTTATCAAGATTTTCAATGTTGCATTGAGGCAACAAACTTGCATAACTAAATTCTGCCAACCGGCACTCAGCAAGCATCAGCACAGGTATTACTGTTGTCGTGGGAGTACCATTTCCTACGCTCACGCACTCTGTGCACACACGAGGAGCACGCACAATGCGAGTGTAGTTAGCAAGCACGATTACTTACCTTTCGAATGGTACGACCCAGTTGAAAAGCGCTCTCCTTGTTGCCGGTGCTGCGTCGACGATGTCACTCCCAGCCAGCGCCTCCTCTATTTTTCTAAAAATAAAGGAGGCACTGTCCCAGCATACATGCGTATAGATGTTGAGACAAAAAGAACCATTGAACAATCTATATCGTACATTATAGTTTAGCATAGAAAGAAATTCTATAATGTATTTTCGAGGTTCTTAAACGTGCATCCAATGCACTATACAAGCGTTTTTACTTTCCGCTTAAATGCGGCCGTCACGTCCTCAGTGCCTGAAGGCGAGAAGCGAAATATCACTGAAGTGGAACGTTTCAGAAGACGTCCTCAGTTGTTAGCCGTATTTCTGCGTATTATGTGGAATAGAGAATTGCGCGGCATCATTTCGCCGTTACTTCGCCTACAAGAAGCACGTGTATCGCTTTCACACAAAGGCCGCTGGCATTAGCGCCGATGAGCATACACCTGACTTTGGCTGTGGTGAAGCAACTGGAGAAAATGCATCGTTACTGATGCCTCAACTTCATCAGATACAAACAGTGATGACACTGCTTCGAACTTTGACTTCATTGCGACAATCAGGGAAGCAGATAGCTATGTTCTACATCAGAATCATGGAAAAGTTGCAGCTACCGTTGAGTACCACAGATGAAATTTTCACCCTTGTGAAAGCCCTCATTCATGATGTCATAGAAGGGATGTTCAAAAAAACTGCAAAGCTCCTAGAGGAAAAAATGTGGCACCGTGCACAATAGAAAACCTGGCATGCCAACTGAATGCTGCGGATATTGTTGTCAATATATTTTCCGACTTGACAAGTACTCACATGAGAAAAAAAATACATTTCGGAGCACTTTATTTACACTGAAGCTACTCAGATGCCACTGCAGACTGGCAGTTACAAAGACTTTACATGTTATATTTCTATCTCTAAACTGTCAACAAATTTCCTGAAATGCGAGGACTTGCTAGAATGCATTTCACAGTCTGTGTCAAAATCGCAAGATGTGCTCTATGACTTTGCTGATGGCAATGCATTCAGTCAGTACCGTCAGCTTGCACAGGATGCCAGTCATAGCACTGTATTTCTGCTTTTGTACACTGATGAGCTGGAGCTTGTAAACCCTCTAGGTGGTGCTGCTGGACGGCACAAAATTTTACCAGTTAACTTTTCTATTTTGAATCTGCATCCTCGGCATCGGTCAAAACTCAGCGCCATTCACTTGCTTCTAGTTGTGGAGTACCGTGTCATGCTACGGCATGGCCTGGCCTAAGTGCTACTGCCACTCGTGCAGGACCTAAATTTAATATAAAAGAATGGAGGGGGCACTGGCAGTCTGCACTTTAATGTTGTGACTGTGGCATTCTCTGGAGATAACCTCTCAATGCACCTCTTGGCAGGTCTCCAGTGCTGCTTTAGCAGCGGCACAGTCTGCCATTACTGCTTAGCTCAGCACAGACAATTGCGGATGCTGCATAATTTGGATGACTGTATCGAGAGGACAAGTGCAGCACACAAGAGCCACCTTAAAGCATTCACACTTGACCCAGCTATAAATGGGCCCTTGTACGGCATTACAAATGTATCGCCATTGCAAGGCCTTGAAAAGTTTGATGTCACTGAACAATTACCTCCTGATGCCATGCATGACATACTTGAAGGGGGTATTGACTGTGTTCTTCCCCACGTTTTGGAAGGTTTAGTTGCTGACGGAGTGATCCGCAAGCAGGACCTTGGAAAAAAATTGTCCTTCAAGTATGGCTTTCATGACAAAAAGGCCATACCTCCTGCCATTAGGGACGCATTTCGTAGTGGCAAAGCCAGCCTTAGGGGATCAGCAAGCCAAAAATGGTGCCTCTTTCGGCTGCTTCCCCAAATATATGCAGAGTACATTCCTGAAGGCAACCCTCATTGCATGGTGTACTTGGCATTCAGGCATCCCAAAGCCACTGAGAAACCAGCACTCTTCAAAGTTCACTTTCATGTAGGCACAAAAAGGCACTTAAAAGCGGATCCTAACGGCATATACTTCTGTTGGCATTTATATGTCACAGGCACCTTCCCTTCAGGATGCTCAATGGCTGGCTTTCGCATCGTTTCTGCACATTGAAAAAATGGCTATTTCGCCCCTGTTTTGCTTATTTGTCAAGATATAACTTCTGAACAATGCTTTGATGCACACATGCCGAAACCCATCTTTTCTTATGGCTGCTGGTGACATTGAACACGGGTTGACGAGGTGGAACGCATAGAAATGCATGTGGTGCGTTGTTGAAGGCTGTGGTTTGTCATGGCCCCTTTTGGTGCCGCATGCTTTCTATTTATGTGCCATATTGCCTGCATCTTCGAGTGTTACAGATGGATAATAGTCACCACGGTCGATTTTATTTGTAAGGCAAGTTACAATAAAGAATTGCTATGTATTGATTTGCAGACATCAACTGTGCCACTGTACGTATTACTAGTTGGCTTTGCATACAATGTTGTAGAAGTGTACTTTTTTGTTTTTTTTGCTTCTGGAAGAACCATAATGTATTTGATCAGACTATTGTGATGCCTTATTGAAACTGTGGCAGACACCTGCTTATTTCTTCCACAGAGTCTTAAAACAGTTTCTTGCTCAGGTAGTGTGCTTTTGTTCATCATAGTATATTTGTTGTTACTTTTGTTATATGTTAATTACATTACTTTCGTTTTTAATCATTGTAGTGCGATTCTTTAAAAATCATTGGATGGCAGTACTTTTGAATTGTGCAGATTTATTATGTTATTAGCTAGTAAAAGGTGACAGACTCTTAAATGGCAATTTGGGCGTGTTGATAATTTATTACAAGCAGTAGATGTATAACACAACTATGTATAGGCTTTTAAGGACTGGCACGGCAAAGTAAGGCTGATAATTATGTGGACTAGTGGGAAAGAGGGATTTCATGAAGGAGTAGCTAAAAACTAATTCAGGACAACAACGATTCGAAAGCATTTTTGATGCATAACACCTAATGCTCGTGACCTCTGAACATGCAACATCTCACCTGTAAAGCTTGCCAGTTTGGCTGACAACACGTTAAGTTTGCTTTCGTTTGAAAGCAATTTTAAATTAAGATAGTGACGGAGGCAAGAGTAAATAAATGCACACTTTATTACAGCATGGCAAGATTGCTTTATTATCACACACCTTTGCCAGCAATCTCGGTAATTTTTAAGCAGTCAAGATTGGTGGCATTCAACAACATTGATGGAAATTCATGAAACAATTAATTATTGCAAGACATCACAACAAAGCAGCAAACACAACAAAATCGGCAATTGTGTCATTTATGGTTGGCTCTGGCGTCTGTATTTATTTTCAGAAGCCATGCAGGTTATAGAAGCAATTAAGTCGCGTCTTTTGATGTGCTGAACTTCCACTTCGATGATGTACATATAAAGGTCCAGTGCTTGTTCCAGTTAGCCATGTATTCTAAAAGGAATAAAAAATTGAATTGTGAAAATGTCATTCTCAAATGCAGTAACGCATGACACTGAAAAAAGTGGACAAAGTTTTTTTCAAACCGAATATGATGTAGCATGGTGCATGAAAAACAAATCAGATCACTTGGCCTTTATTTTGAACCACGTAAACAACATATAGTTAAATAGCTGTAGAATAATATGTTACAATTTGCATAAAAACTTGACAAGAGACTACAGTTGCTTTCAAATTCCGCCCGCCCCCACCGCAATCGGCCACAGGAACCGGAGTCGAAGCCGCGACCATAAGGAAATAAAGCACCATAGCCACTGCGGCTATAAATTTCAGTAGCGATCGATTTCGGGATACTATCGGTCACTTTCTGCACCGCTTTCATTACACGTACGCGTTTCCACATATTTGTTTTTTGTTAACGCAACTTAATAGGCACTTTCGCACTAATAATAATCGCACGACAGCCGCATGTACCGCGAGAATAAAGAAAAGAAATATCCTTAAGCATTATCCCCTACATGAGCAAGAAGATCTAGATTACCAATACATTTTAAGGTCTTGCTTGCATCTCGGTGCAGTAAATACTGTCTAACAGGACTGCGTCTAAAATGTATATAGCCTATTGCTGAGAGCAATTCGTATGCGCATACCAATGATCGAGAATAAAATAACTTGCCTGTTTTGCGATCAACCTTCCTCCACCGACGTTCATGATATCGCATGCGCATCGTTGCGCGATGAAGTATCCACGCAGCACATTGAAGGCACTCAAACACAGTCAGTGGGTGAAGTGATCGCCTATGGTGCTCGTAGAGATGGAACCGATCGGTCGCAGCCGATGAAATCGCAATGCGCTACACGGGATCACGGCGCAACTCATTTTCAGGTCCCGGGGTGCTCGCGCTAAGGGAGGAACGTTCCTCCATTTACGATTGCCGCAAGAGGGCGCAGCGCGTGAACCTTGCTCGAAGGAGGAACTCGCTGGCCTGAAGGAGGAACAGAGCCCGTTGCTCCATTCTCACTCCCTTTTTTTTTAGAGTGTGGTACTTAACGGCAGAGAACATGTTGTACCGGCAGATAGCTGGCTCGTTAAACATCGAACAGTCAATAGTTTCTAAATGTTCTCATGTGGTTCTTCTCAGATCATATAAAAAATCCTTGGAATATGCCCATCAGTGATGGACATGCATGTCCACATCGAAGAAAGGGTGGCTATATGGCCTACGGTTACAGCTGGAAGACTCAAAAATGTCACCGGTTCTGGCATAAAGGTTGCGGCGGCAACAATAATCAATTTACAGCGGCGGAAAATTGCTGGAAGACATGCGCAGGTGAGGCAAAATGGGTAATAATATCGCTGAAATTGGAAAATTAACGTACGTCATATGCGATATTCTGAAATAATGTTAAACTGCGCGCCTATGTTTATGAACATCGTCTCAATATTTCTGATACCACAGAGCTTCAAAGTGAAATTCAAAACCGCTTGCTGCTGTTGGTACGCTTCATTTCGTGTGACAAATTAGGTCCAATATAGTAGCTTGAATATTTATATGAGAAGCCTCGGAGTATTTACACCAAGTGCTGCTTTATGAACACTTTGTTTTACCACATGGTGGCTATCGTTCGAAGCCTCCGCTGAAATGGTCCTCAAGACTTAAAAGAATAAACCACAATGCACTTTGGTGCCATCACCCACCAGAGCTGCTGGTGTACACAGGGGAATGTGTATTCCACGTATATGTTCTTCGCACCTTGCTTTTGTGTTTGACATAAATAAGATCCCTGGAAACAGACGTCAAAAGAGAAATAACCTGGACGAGGACATTCTACTTTATAAAATATAGTAGGGAAGAGACACGCCAATTCGCATAAGATCATGTTGCTCGTGTGCCAACATTTTTTTAATGTGTCGCTGCGCTACGGTTTTTCATCAAGTCAAATAATTCACAATTTTATCCTTCAAGAAACCCACAACATGCATCTGGACATGATGCCATACAGCAAGTTAATGTTTCCGCTTGAAGCAACCTTCCCTTAAGTAGACGAAAAGCCTGGAATCATATAGGGCATTGGTCTTCATGAACGACGTCATCTCAAATGACGCAAAGTCCTCAAGAGGCCTGGCCAATAGCCTTCCTATACACCATAAGACCCTGCTACTGCAGAGAGTATACATAGTTCGTTTTCTGTCCGGACGCCCTAACGCATAATATCGTCACGCCCTGCCTTAGTCACTCAGTTTTACAGTGGAGCTGTATATGTCTACCCTCCAATACATTTTTCAATGTCCGTGCCTTAAAAGTCCCGCGCCCTCTATGAGGAGGCAAAACCAGTAACGCATGTGCCGACACCTGGTGTAGCAAGAGGAAAGCTAAGAAACCACTCAATACTACATAACGCCGGCCTCTATAAGGTGGTGGAGCAAACCAGTAGGGACTGTGCTGACACAAGGAAAGCTAGGAAAAATGGCGGCGTGTAGCAGCGAAGATCGTGCCTTGAAGGCTGCCCGTAAGTGGTGGGCTCGACAGGAATACGGGTGCCGCGAAGTGCAGAATGCGGCGAAGCGATGCTGGTACCACTCCAGTAAAGTGGACGAGTGTAGGGTGCGTATGCGAAATTTCAGAGGAACTTTCTAGACAGACATTTTGAATTCAATTGTGCGGATTGCAACCGAATGTGCTTTGAGAACGATATGATGGTGATTCATAACGTTCGAAAGGTCGCGAAGCGGGAACATGATGCGGTTTTGACAGCTACACAGCTCCTGACTTAGCCAGCTGCTCGGTTTGGCTGCGCCGAGGGAGCGGCAATAGCCGTAGCATGCATCGATCATTTGGTGGTACAGGTAGTAGCTAACAAGCCACCTGCTGCATTTCCACGCCTGCGCAAAACACCGAATAGGCAGTTAGCATGTTGCGTACACTGGTATTGGGAGGCCGCGTCTAGTGCGTACTTTGATTCATCTGCACCAATTCAAGTTCGCACAGACGCAAGCGGCCGTGTCATAGGTGCTGTCCTCGCGCCACATCTTAACGGAGACGAGCGCGTCATTACCTAAGTCAGTCGCCTGTTGTCCCCTTCAGAGCGCAATTTTTCAGTCACCGAGCACGAGTTTCTCGCTCTGGTGTGGACAGTGGCTAAGTTTCGCCCTTACTTGTTTTGCCGCCCATTTTCTGTAATCACGGACCACCATGCTCTGTGCTGGCTATCATCACTGAAAGACATCACTGGCCGCCTTGGTCGCTGGGTAATCAGACTCCAGGAATATTCTTTTGTTGTGACGTACAAGTTCGGCCGCTTACATTTGGACGCCGACTGCTTTTCTCGTTACCCCATTGATCCTCCTGATAACGACGACCAGGATGCCGACGCTTCCCTTCTGGCCATTTCTGACTTTCACGACATCGTTACTGAGCAGCGAAAGGACGACTCTCCATTGTAGACCATCGAGCGCTTGACTTCTGGCCAATCAGATCACTCAATCAGAATGTTTGTTCTCCATGATGACATTCTTTACCGACGCCACGTGAGTTCTGATGGACCTGATTTACTGCTAGTTGTCCCTCGTCACCTCTAATCTACTGTTGCTCCTGAGCTTCGCGACGCGCGCACTGCCACACACCTTGGCACATCCCGCACTTACGACAGAGTGCGACCTCGCTGTTTCTGGGCAGGCCTGTACTGCTCTGTGCGACGTTACGTTGCGGCTTGTGAGGTCTGCCAGCGGCGAAAGGCATGGACCTTCTTGGCCCCTTTCCCACAACCATCAAAGAGAACAAATAGATAGCCGTTGCAACAGACAATGCGATGCGCTATGCTATTACACGTGCCCAGCCCATGAGCTGGGCTACAAGTGTAGCAGACTTTTTACTTCAGGACGTGATTTTTCAACATAGTACGCCGACGCAGCTGCTGAGAGATCGTTGCCACTTCTTCTTTTCCCAAGTTTTTGAAGACATAGTTCATTCCTGCTCCATCGAACACAAGCTCTCAACTGCATATCACCCACAAACGAACGGACTGACTCAATGACTAAATCGCAGCTTTACAGAGATGTTGCCTATGTACGTTTCAGCTGACCATCGCGATTGGGACAACACTTTGTCCGACGTGACATTTGCGTACAATTCGTCACGTAAGGGTACCACCGGTCTCTCACCTTTCTACTGAACATGATACTTAGTAGCGCAAAACTCGAAATAAAAGACAACAGTGAAAGACGAGAGGAAAGGAAAGACGAGCGCTACACTCACAACTGTTTATTTCGAAGCAAGACTTGCTATATATACACAAACATACGCATGCACAAACGCAAAAAACACACAAAGGGCGCCAGTCAGCCTAAGGCAGTGTAGTCACATTATATGCTTAACGATCTCATTTCCGAATCATAAAGTGTCACGGTCATTTGACTAACGCAGGCTATACCATTGGTTTGGATGTGGTAGGCCTCTAACAGTTCACGAGCGGTTTGCCTAGGATCCTGAAATTAAAAAACAGCGGTTCACAGTCGGGACAAGACCTGCAATGCGCAGACAAGTGCGCGGTGGTATCTTTCTTTAAAAGATTTGCGTGCTCTCTCATTCAGTCTTTGACGCAGCGCCCCGTTTGCCCAATGTAGCACTTGCCACAGCTGAGGGGAATGAAATAAACCACTCCAGTGGAACAATGCACGTAACGCTGAACGTGATGTACTGTGCACTCGTTCGTAGCGCCACCCGTGATTCGAGGGCAGAGACGGGCCAGCTTGTTCGGGGCGGAAAAAACCAGTGGTACTCCGTACCTGTTCGCCACCTTCTTAAGGTTGTGGCTAACCTTGTGAAGGTACGGCACCACTTGTGCCTTTTTTCGAGCGTTGCGCTCGACTTCATCGCCCACCTTAGGCTTTTTGGTGCCTTTCAGCTTCTGGAGTAAAGATTCCCCTACGGACGTCAACACCGAGCGAGCGTAGCGTTTAAAAGCCGCTCAATCTGATTGTCAAAACTCGTCCCGATCCTGTGAACGCACGATTGCTTAAGCGCAGATCCCAGACAGGTTGTAGCGATCCCTCGTTTAATCATTTTCGAGTGGGCAGAATCGTATGGTAAAAGCTCTTTCTTCGCACGTGGTGAATAGCTCCAACAGACATGTTGTTTTAAAAACTTCAGGTTTAAATCTAAAAACAGCAGCGTGTTGTTGACTGGAATCTCGTGCGTAAAAGATAGGCCATTGCCATGAAGTTTAAAAAGGCTTAAAACTGTGCTGATTTCATCATTGTCAGTAGAGTGACACTGTTCGTCCAAAAGGATTAAAAAATCGTCTACATATCTAAAAACTTTTATCGCATGCGTGTTCTTAAATCAGTTGTCCAGGATTATATCCATTTCAGAAAGAAATAGGTCACATAGCAAGGGCGCTAAGCACGAACCAATACAAATGCCCTTCTTTTGTAAGTAGAGTTGGTTGTCAAAAAGAATAAAAGTACTTTTGAGAGAGGCTTCCAATAAGGCCAGAAAATTGTCAGTACTAAGACCAATTGCAGTCTGAAATTCCAATTCACCATCTTCCATTCGGCATCTACGCGTGCTTTGATAGCAACAAACAATTCGCGATGCGGTATAGAGTAAAATAATTCTTCTATATCTACAGAAAGGCCAAAACCAATGTTACGATTATCACGCAAAAAGCTGACGATGTCGCCGGAGTTAGTTACTAAAAAAGGATCATCAACTTTTAGTTGATTGAGGCAATTCAACAAAAAACGGCTGACCTCGAGTTGCCAAGTGCCACGTTCACTGACGATAGCCCTGAAAGGGATATCCGGTTAGTGCGTTTTTGCACTAAACAACACAGCAAGCGAGTCATTTTTGCTTTTTTCTATGCTTTTTCGCAAGTTCTTTAACTTGTTATCTTCGCAGAAACGAAGAAAATTTTTCTTCACGCGGGAGGGCCGGACTTTTTGGGGGGCGAAATTCTTGTTGATGGCAATGACAGCTTTGTCTTTAAAAGTACCTTTAGGTAAAACAACGAAGCCGCCTTCTTTGTCTGCTTGCAAAAGGCACAGATCTTTTTGCTTGAAATACGTTACAATACGCTGAGTTGAACACATTTTATCCTCACATTTGCGATTCGCAGCACATTTGTAGAGACAATCGGCACCCTCAAGTAAACACCTTTCTCGCTGTTCCATTTCCGCTTTTGCCGCCAAACTTCTATTTACTGCGGCTAACTCGTGAGCTGTGGTTTTTGGTTCCAGTCCATATTTAGGTCCTTTGCGAAGCACACTGGCGATGTCCTCCGGGATGTGGGTGTCGTGCACTACATGTAGCCTGCTTTCTTGCTTGTTGCTAACTTTGGTTTTCTCGACGATCCCGAGGAGTCGCCCCAAGATGCTTTTCCACGATACCTCCACACTTTGGTTGATGAGACGCCGAATTTCATTCAACTTTTCAACAGCTAGCCAATCTGGTTCTTGCGTGAAGCATAGTACCCGTAGCCAATCTTGATAAAGTCGAATCTGTCGCCAGAGTTTGGAACGAATGATCTTGCTCACCTGTTTGATGTGTTGCCACGAAGGTTGCACCACTCCTAAAAGCGTGAGGGCGTCCTGAGGGGGTAATCCTTTCCGAATGCAGAAGCCGATGGTTCTTGAGCAGCGATGGTTCTTGAGCGAGGATACTACCGCGCACTTGTCTGCGCATTGCAGGTCTTGTCCCGACTGTGAACCGCTGATTTTTAATGTCAGGATCTTAGGCAAAAGTAAGAACAAAACCGCTCGTGAACTGTTAGAGGCCTACCACATCCAAATTAATGGTCTAGCCTGCGTTAATCAAACGACCGTGACACTTTATGATTCGGAAATGAGATTGTGAAGCATATAATGTGACTACTCTGCCTTCGGCTGACTGGCGCCCTTTGTGTGTTTTATGCGTTTGCGCATGCGTATGTTTGTGTATATATAGCAAGCCTCGCTTCGAAATAAACAGTTGTGAGTGTAGCGCTCGTCTTTCCTTTCCTCTCGTCTTTCACTGTTGTCTTTTATCTCGAGTTTTGCGCTACTAAGTATCATGTTCAGTAAACACCAACTCGCCCAAGAAGTTTTTTTGCCGCCTTTCTACCTCTTGTTTGGTGGCAATCCCACTCTGCCGTTTCACACCCTGCTACCTTCGGTGTCGTGACTTACCACGCCATGCGCCCATGAACCCATGACGCGTTGGACGGGTTCCTATGGCTCGCCAGATTGCCTAAGATCGACTTACAACAGCTCAGGCGTCACAAAAGGCTCGCTACGACAATCACCACCGGAACCTTTACTTTTCCCCGGGAAACCTCGTTACACTGTGGACTCCAAGTCGCCACGTCGGCCTCTCCGAAAAACTGCTGTCACGTTATACTGGGCCGTGCCAGGTATTGCGACGTCTAAGTGACATAAATCACGAAATCGCCCCCGTAGAAGACACGCCATCGTCATCCCAGCAACGAACTGACGTCGTCCACGTGTCCTGTATTAGAGCGTATACTGTTCATCCAGTTCGCCATCATTATAACAGGTACCGGCAGGGCGTTCTAGCCCGCAGAGGTTTTGTTACGGTGCATTCGGAAAGGACCGTGAGCGCAAGATGCAGACGAAGAAGAAGTGGTAGCTGTCTATTGGAGTTCTGAGTTTTTCTAAGCAACAACAACAACAACAACAACAACAACCTTTGTACCAGCCTGCGCGTTTACCTGTAACATTTCCCCATGTAAATAGTTGTATATACGTTTGTTCATCGGGATTCCTCTTCGTCACAATATCATTGTTACTACGAAGTGCAGGTTTCTAATCAAACACGTTATGTCTATAGCTATAAACTCTGAAATCGTCATGTCAATTAAAACTGAAAATTTGTTTCCAAGACCGACTGTACTAGGCGACGACCTCAGAATGCAGTCGTACATTGCCGCTGTTCGACTCCGGAGAATTCAACAAAATTGGCATAGTTGCGCCAGCCGTTTGCACGTTTTCTCGTTTCCCTAACGTGAAGTCCTTTGTTTTCCAGCGCGCTAAGGTTAAACCTAAACGTCTTCACAAGTTTTATGGGGAGATCATGTTGTCACTACACAACCGAAGAAAATTATTCAGCTAGAAACAACAAGCTTTTATTTTCACATTAGTCTAGCGTTTACATAACCTGAGCAAGAGCACTAAGCTGTGAGCATGCTGCAGCTGGCGTGAATCTCATTCAGAGATGGAGTAAGGGCAAGTGTTGGTTTCACCTCTCTCGGGCACTACATTTCGAAGAGCACATGCATGGAGGGCCGCCGAACGGCGGTTTTGTGAGTGGTGCTTGTACTGAAATCTGATGTCACTGAATGTAGCTTGATTAGGCCTGTTCATCGACAAATATTCAAGAGCACAGCTGTATACTCTATATTAGGAAAATTTGACAGCATCTGCTCCTAGGCGAATCAGTGTACCACGTCGGTAACTCAATCGCAGTAGGAAATCATATTTAATAACAACATGAAAGACCACAGTTCAACTACCATCACTGTTTTATAAAAATACCTTGGTTTATGCCTGAACAACAACCGCAACGGATGTCTCAGGATGACCGCTACAGATGTTAAATAAGCGGAACTACACAAATACGTTGTGCTGCTACATTTCTCGGATGCTAATCGCATTACTATCAACAGTCATCATGAGATGAGTTGTGCCGCAATTTTTAAGCATGAAATACTTTTAGTTCCCGTTGTCGACAACCTTCAAGTGACCTTGAGCCAAAGCCACAGCTGTTATGGGGGCCCTCAATTGAGAATATCCGGGCGTCGTTGCGAGAACAAAACGGGATCATCCGGGCAACCTGTCAAAACCTTAAAAGATGCGGTCTCTGGCCCCCAACCTTTTAACAGGAGCGCATTACAAAAGCTAGTTACTGCCGAAACAAGTTACAAAAAATATTGCTTCCGATTTCTGCCTAATGTTTGAGCACAATATCACTCAAGCTGTATCTTCTAGCACGCCGAAGTTTTATTTGCCATTTCCAAATGCGACGTTCAAAAGGCAGTACAGGGCACCATACACTTGATTGTCATCTTTTGGCGCTGAGACAGGGTTGTCAGTGATTTTTTCAACAGCAGCGGTTCGTGAATTGGCCGCACATTTGCAGCCTACCACTTCGACGCGACAAGAAAAAAAAAAAAAAAGCAGCAACAGACGCTGACCGCGCTGCACTGTTGGAAGAAAAAGGCTAGCGGCGGCACCACAGACAGCAAAAGACGCCATATGGTAACCATTTCATGCTTACATCTACTTTCTATTACGGGAGATGCAACATTATTTTTTGTGTTTGTTTCTCCTCACTGCCTCCTTCATGCAGGGCAGCCCACAGTAAGCACGTAGGATTATATTGTTGTTGCCTAAAAACATGGCCCTCCGTGCTATTCTGCGCACAACCTCGCTCTTTTTTCCCAATCATTTCTGCAGAATGCACGCATAATCCACGAAAAAGATTTTCAACAGCGAATCTGTTTAAGCTGGAGGTAGTCTAGTGGTGCACGCCCAAAATGTGGGCCGATCCTAGAGGTCGTGCGGAAAGGGTTCAAGCGCAATGGCACATACTCCTGGGAACCAGCGAAGCTGTTTAAGCTCGTGGATGGTCCGTCGAGTGTACGCCGCAAAACCTCCGCCTGGCGATGGCGTCACCATGCGTCACCTAGCAACGCTTCGCCCCAGCTGCGCCGACCGCGCCGAGCTACGCCACAGCTGCGTGAGCCGTGACGTCATCGCGCGCGCCGCATCGCTACGTCTTAACTTTGCCGAGCCATGACGTCAAAACGCCGTGCGGAGTGGTTGCCGCGGCTGCGCAGAGGCGGAGCTAAGCCGCGACGTTACAGCGCCGACCCACGGGATATATAGCTCCGCGTCACCGCCGCGGCGGCACAAAAGCCTCGCCGTCTCCACGCCGATCACATCGGGGCGAGGTTGGGGCGGCCGAAGAAGAGCGTCACTCTCGAAAAAGAGGAAGCGCGATGCGAAAGCCGCCGCGCAGCTACTCGAGAGCGAGTGAGACGACTTTGCTGCGATCCCGAGTACCGCGCCACCGAGGCGGCGGCGACACGTCGGCGATTCGCAAAAGATCCGCAGTTACGAGCACGAGAAACCGAGCGAAAGCGTCCAGAAGCGTCCATATACTTTAATGACCGAGTTTTCGTTGCTCCTTGGGCTCTCGGTGGTTCCGAGGTGATCTTGCGCAAAACGTGGCCGAGTCTCGAAGCATGAAAAACCTCGAAAAAACTTGGCGGAACAGAGATAAAGCTAGGTGGGGTCGCCAGCTTCGCTGTTTGCCCAGTCTTCGCACCACTAGTGTGAAACTGCCCTGTTTTGGGGGAGAGGGAAAGGACATATACAGTTTATTATGCAGCACAGCTTCTGATACAACTAGCGTTTTCGCAAGCCCTCCTAGCATGTTTTGTAAAGCTCCATTTGCAACCGTGTCTGTGAAAATCCCGAGAGGTTTGTACTGCACCAAAATAAATAGGCAAATAAATTACCATTTCATCTGGACCCCTTCACGTTTCAAAGCCTGCTTTCTTTGAAAATAGCGCGTGGATGTAGCGATACAATCCAGCATCAGTGTAATCAGAATCTTCTATGGAGTGAGAAATACGCTTTACCTGTGATTAGCGTTTCGACTTGTCATGTGGTTGCCTAACACTCACATTAATAGTTTAGGAATAGAACAGCAGACTGTACCAAACCAAAGGCCAGTGCAATAATATTCGAACATTTTAACTATCTACGCGATCTATTAGGCATGAACACCACATGTAGCCTACTCGCTGATCAAGTAAGAACATTTTCGGCTCTTTATATTGTCAGGAATTGTATTGTACGTACCGTCTATTTCGACAGCAATTTTGACGCAAAAACCACGGTGACCTCATTTGCAGGAAACTCTGCAAGCAAATGTTCGAAACCTCCTGAGGTTCACCGATACTTGACCGGTTTCAGGAAGAGGTACTACTACAACGTGACTTCAGACAGCTGCATGCCTGCGAAGTACTGGAGTGAAAGCACCCAAGGCAAAAATAGATTTACCGAGCTGACTGACTGTGAACGTGAATGCAGAGGTAAGATTATATTAAATAGAAATTTAAAACCTAATAGATTGCAGCGAATTTCATTATACCCTAATTTATAGCTTTTTCGGGCCATTACGCCACCGTACCATAAAGACAACGCAGATTCTACGACAGCTCAATAACTCTTTAGAGCCCAAGCGCAACATCGTCTTCCACCTTCATATAACAAAATATGCAGATCTCCTACGTGCTCGTGTGACAGAGGTATTAATAAACATCGTGCTCTTGCGATGGGCATTAGAGGTTGGATCGCATCATCAGATACTTGAATTTTCTTCTACGTGAATGCATAGATGACCCATCTGTCAAGTCGGTGAGATTATGTTTGTTGCCACGAGAGAAGGGAGCACCAGTGGAGGAAGGCGCCTGTAGGTGGAGAGTAGAATCACCGCATTCGTGCCCTTTCCTTCTGTGCTTCAACGCCAGAGTGCTCGCTATGCCGGTTCGCACCGTCTCTGCTTTGCATGTGTAGCAATATGTGTTTTCCCTGTGACACACCAGGCGTGGCACCGTCGAGATAAATGTAGCGTCTGCAACCGCGTTAGCGCCCTCTCCGTTTGTGCTTCGACACGGCGGTGCTCGCTGTGCATGTTCGCGGTGTCCATACGCTTGCGCGTAACCCGCGTTCACGAAGTGAAACTTCACTGTAACTTTGTTTTTATTTAGGAAGCCGAAGCCAGCCTGGAACAGGAACCTAACTACAGAAAAGTACCTTGGATGAGTCAAAGAAACATAATCATCATCATCATCAGCCTACATTGATGCCCACCGCAGGACGAAGGCCTCTCCCTGCAATCTCCTATTACCCTGTCTTGCGCTAGCTGATTCCAACTTGCGCCTGCAAATTTCCTAACTTCAGTGCCCACCTAGTTTTCTGCTGTCCTCGACTGCGCTTCCCTTCTCTTAGGTACTAATTCTGTAACTCTAATGGTCCATCGGTTATCCATGCTACGCGTTACATGGCCTGCCCAGCTCCATTTTTTCCTCTTAATGTCAACTAGAATATCGGCTATCCCCGTTTGCTCTCTGATCCATACCACTCCCTTCCTGTCTCTTAACGTTAGGCCTAATATTTTTCGTTACATGGCTCTTTGTGCGGTCTTTAACTTCTTCTCGAGCTTCTTTCTTAACTTCCAAGTTTCTGTCTCATATGTTAGGACCGGTAGCATGTAATGCTGGTACATTTTTCTTTTCAACGACAATGGTTAGCTCCCAGTCAGGATTTGATAATGCCTGTCATATGCACTCCAACCAAATTTTGTTCTGTAAGTTTCCTTCTCATCATCAGGGTCCCCTGTGAATAATTGATCTAGATAAATGTACTCCTTTACAGACTCTAGACGCTGACTGGCAATCCTTAATTCTTGTTGCCTTGTCAGGCCATTGAACATTACCTTTGTCTTCTGCATATCAGTCTTCAACCCCACTGTTAGACTTATTCGGTTACGGTCCTGAACCATTTGTTGTGATTCCTCCTCATTGTTGCTGGAAAGCACAATGTCATCTGCAAACCTAAGGTTGCTGAGATATTCGCTGTTGATCCCACTCCTAAGCCTTCCAAGTCTAAGAGCTTGAATAGTTCTTCTAAGCAAGCAGTGAATAGCATTCGAGAGATTGTGCCTCCTTGCCTGACCCATTTCTTGATAGGTAGATTTCTACTTTTCTTGTGGAGAACCAATGTAGCTGTGTAATCTTTGTAGATATTTCCCAAGATATTCACGTATGCCTCCTGTACTCCTTCATTACGCAATGTCTCTATGACTGTTGGTATTTCTACTGAATCAAATGACTTTTCATAATCTATGAAAGCCATATAGAGGGGTTTGTTGTATTCCGCAGATTTCTTGATTACCTGCTTGATGACATGGATGTGATCCATTGTAGAATATCCCTTCCTTAAGCCAGCCTGTTCTCTTGGTTGATAAAAGTCAAGTGCTGCCCTAATTCTATCGGAAATTACCTTGGTGAATATTTTATATAGTACTGAAAGCAGGCTAATAGGCCTATAATTTTTCAATTCCCTAACGTCTCCCTTCTTATGGATTAGTATAATGTTAGCATTCTTCCAGTTGTCTGGTACACGTGAAGTCGTGAGGCATTGCATATAAAGGACCGCAAGCTTTTCAAGCATGATGTCTCCTCTGTGTTTTATAAATCGACTGTTATTGCATCTTCTCCAGCCGCGTTTCCCCGGGTCATGTCTTGCGTCAAAGAATGGTTTGCTTTATTATAGTGAACGATAAAATATCGTGGAATCATTTTTCTAGGTTTCAGCAATCAAATTTGTACATCTGAAACTATACCTGGTATATTCCTTATCCTAACAGTCAAAACGTTTCTGAAACTTTATGAAGCTTTTATGTAGTCTGTTCTTGCCGTCTATTTGACATAATTCTACATATCACAGGTTTTTCTTGTGCAGAGAGGCAAATGGATTCTTTAAATGGCCAAATCTGCGGTGTTATTTCACAAAAGCAGAATATGAGAATTAGGGGGAAGCTGCACCGCAGATTCATTTTCCTAAATAATTGAGCTAATTAGATAAAATATACGTACATTATAGAGTCTATTGTTCCCTGTGAAATAAAATTTTTATTTATCGACATGTTCTCTGGTTACGTTTTATTGCCTCCTTAAAGTGGTAACAACAGAGTCTTTTTTGCGAGGTTTAGGCTTCATACCAGGCATAGTATAGTGCTGTAAAATAGCTTATTGATTTTTCTTTGGTGTTCTGTAGTCTCTCATGTGGACACTAAACTTCTACGGAATCTCCTCAAAGTCTTCGTGGCCTTTGTTGAACCACAGTGTGGCTATAGAAGTGGTCCATCTCGAAAACAGTCGGTAAAGCAAGACTTGCTTGGAGGCACAGTATTCAAACCTTGCTGTTGACTGTCTCAGCGGTATTATGGGGTTTGCCTTGAATGCAGCGAAACAATAATTTTTGTCTTGTAAGCCTCTCATGTGCAGGAAGCGCGATCTTCGCCAGAGCACTGGTAGAAAGTGGAGAATGAGCTGCTGCTGAATAAGCTAAGGCCTGTGTTCGCTTGTTACCCTAGGGAAGCTCATTATCTCGGCCAAATTTCGGGTTGTAAGCCTCCTCAGCAAAGCATGATGGAAAAGTGATCGCACAACAGCTACCATGCCTCAATTCATTCATTCATTTCGTTTATTCATTTTCTGTACAATACAAGGCATTGCATGCTGGTCAGGATAAAAGGAGGTAAGTTACCTCCTGATGGGGTCCTGCTCGCACTAGCTGCTACTGCAACACTGTCCTAAGTTACAAAATGAACACATTTTTAATGCATAAGCATTCATTGGCGAATACCCAAGCTTCATCCCACCAAAAGTGTAATGCCTTGCATTTGCACAAAAAAGCTTGATTGCGAAGTTAGAACATTTAATCGCTGCAAAGTGTAAATGTATATGACTTGTAGCTACAATAGTGATAAGGAACAATTTCAAGAAAAAATAAAAAGAGAATACCCATAGGGAAACATAGGGCTTCATAGAAAATGCATGGGGAAGCATATAGTAGCAGTGGGCCAACTGAAATTTGGGGGTGGGCCATGTGAAATTCTGGGCAGGGCCAATTTGTTTGGGTGAGCCAACCTAAATTTGAGGGTGGGCCAATTTTAATCTTCAGTGGGCCATCTGAAATTTCGGGCTAGGCCAACTTAAAATGTGGGGTGGACCAACTTGTAGTTTGGGGCTGGGCCAACTTAGTTTGGCCATTTGCAAACTTAAATTGGCGGTGGGCCTATTTGAAATTTGTGGTGGGCCATGTGAAATTTGGGCTAGGCCAACTTAAGTTTGAGGGTGGGCCAACCTAATGTTTGGCCGTGGCTAACTTAAACTTGGTGGTGGCCCAACTGATTTAGGGCTCGGCCAACTTATAATTTGAGTGTGGGTCAACTTAAAGCTTGGCCATGGGCAATTGGCCATATTGGGGCTGGGCCGAATTTAAAGTTTACGACGGGCCATCTGAAATTTGTAGGTGGGCCACTTGAAAAATGGAGGTGGGCCCACCTAAATGTTAGGGTGGACCAACTAGAAGTTGGTGGGTATGCTTACGCATACCTAAACAACTACAATGGTGTTTCTGCATCTCTTTTAGATGTAATAACAGCACTTTGACACCAAAATGTAACAATTACACAATAATTTCGGGTTATCAAAATGCTTCAATATGTGAGAAGAAGGCTGGGGTAGCTTCTCCCCTGTGCTTGGCTGGTTCTTTTCTTTTTTAGGCTTCCAAACTTTGCACCGATTTTCAAACAGTTCCTGGGGATGGTTCTCTGGCTGCGCAATTCATTTGAATGCATTCGCTGATTTGATTATCAAAGGTTCTCTTTCAGTTTGTTCTTCTGTTATCCCTTCACTATATTCACCACTATTAACATTGTTGCTGTCATTATTTCACTCATAATAAGGTTTATTATGTTATTGTGGTGCTGAGTCGTAGTGGGTTACATTTAAAAGAATAGGCCGATTCAATAGCGGGATCATCTCTTAAGGAACGTTTTATTTCTATACTGTCAGCATCAGCTTACACCACAGGAGAAAGTATTAATACATAGATACTCCATCGAAGCATCAACAACATCATTGAGAGACTTCCAACATCTCAGATTTCCATGGAGAAATCACTAGTCCCTACAAAGAAAATTAGATGTGTTGATTACAAGATTACGTTGCCGTATCCGCCCCCCTAAACCTCTATTTACGCAGGCTTGGTCGGTAATCTCACCACTAGGCCATTTTGTTATTGAATTTGTTACTGCATGTTTTTATTATCTAACCGGTTTGAGATGAAAAAAAAGGTTTTTTGAAGCTGCACTTCGTAAACACGACCTACATTTAGGTGCTTTGATGTTACTCTCGGTTGTGGCTTCCGCACTAGTTTATATTCATGGGAATATGTTTGACGCTGTGTACAATACATTTCAAGCTTGAGGATGTTTATCGTTCTGATCCCCTTTTCCTTCACTATGTCTACAGTAATGGTGAATTCCTTACAGCGTGGGTGTGAAAAAGTGCTCCAGCAGACATGGCTTCAAGCTCTCGCCGCACTATCCGTGTCAGGTTGTCTGATGATGACGGTCGCTGCATTTTTGGCCGGTTGACACAAGAGGATGTTGCAGCTGCGTTCGACTGACATGCGAACGACGTAGCAATGCGGCGGCTCCTGGCCTGCTCAAAACGTTGACACTCTTTAATGATATCCTGTACTGTCTCACAGTGCAATGTACCCTGCACTTCCACCAATTTGTTACGTTGTGGAAATCAACGGATCTCGTGCAACGGCGTATTCACAAGTTATTTGCAAGGAAGGCAACGATAGGCAAACTGGCTGCCGAGACCGATTGCATATACCGACACGTCAAATTGTTTTCTGTCTTTGGTGCCACTCTTGGTTGCACCCTAACAATATCAGAACTCTCTCTGGTTACTTTTATCATTATATGCATTCCGAAAACTAACAGTAATAATCAACATAACACAGAAAACATACCGTCACCAATTGTACACCCAAATATTGGTAATCACATTCAGGTCGCTAGTTATCTCCAAAGGATGAACTGTGCTTAATTTTTTAAGCGCAAGCATGTACTTACTTCCAGTTACTTTCTTAACAAAACGTCGTTTTATGCATTGAAGCATAAAAGTAACTGGAACACCAATGCATTTCTCCGCAAAGTTCGAGAATTAATTTCTCGAAGCTGGTGTCATCCTGTGAATTTATTCCAAGGCATCCACCTTGCGAACTCCACGGCTATAATTTATGAATTGCAATATGGGCCATAAGGTAATTAGTTAAAAACTTAATTACTGAATTTTATTGCGATAGCAACTATATGGACATTCTAAGCGCATTTCTGCCGTCGCCGTCAGGTTCCGTATGAAGTCCAAGAGCGATAACACCGTCGTCGTGCGCCCTACGCTGCATGTCTGAGCGAAAGCGCGCGAGGGGCTCAGTCGTCATTGAGCGCGGCTCAATGTCGTCCGCGCGAGCGGAATGAAAGCGGGCAGGAAGTGCGCCGTCTATCGCCGCGCGCTTGGCACCCAACGTTGGAGGTATCGGGGGGGGAAGGAGGAGGGGGGGGGTGCATTTTACTGCGGCTGCAGCAGCTGCGTATGCGTCGGCAGCACGCGGTCACGCGTTGTCGCACGGCCGTATCTTGAGATCGAAATGCGTTGGGGGCAGAGTTCATATAGGACTCTGCCCCCAACGAGCCGCCGAAGCAACTCTATAGGTGCTTCGGCGGCTCGTAGCTTTGTGCGTGCCGAGTGTTCTCGGGGCTCAGTTTGCGTGGCAGTGGTAGGCAACAACACGAAGGTCCCTTCGATCACTGCTGCTGCCGCATTTCCTGACGCAAACGTTTTGACAACGAGTGTCTCCGGTCATTGAGTGTGATGTGTTCATGTTTCCTGTGTGCGCTGACACTGTGCTTGTTAATTTAGTTGGCAAGCGAATGTTTAAAAGTCGATACGGCTGATGAGAGTACTATCCTTACTTCTCATGGCTTTCTGCTAATTTGCTATCGCAATCGATGCTTCGCCTTTCGGACGAAACTGACAGTTTTTTTTCTAATGAGTCGATTATGCATTTCAATTTTTTGTGCAAATAATGTCCGCCTCTTCGAGTAGACCAGCCCACGAACTAGAATTGTGCTACCTGCCACAGGCAACCTTTATATTTTTAAAGTGTTCACTCAAACACCCAGTATATCAAAATGATTAGGAATTTTATTTTTGTGGAATGCATCAAACTGAGTCTCGTTTTAATTAAAAAGTGCTTTTTTTCCCAATGTTTGTTGTCTCCTCACAAAGTCGCGCTTCAATCGCTGCTCCCATAACCACCCTTGCTGATATGTCGGTGACAACTTCTTCTGAACCGCTTTTCAGCCGAAGCTTCGCGACCAATTTGGATCGACCTTGGCTACGCGCGTTTGCATATTTTGCGGAATTTCCTACAGCATTTCTTGTCTCCTGTTTTCAGCCTGGTACTCTGGGCCACTGTCATGGATGGAATAAGCAAAAACCAGCATACATGCATATTTGTCGCTTGCTCTTTGACCACGGAAAAAGAAATAAATGGCTTCTGGTCATAATGTAACTATTTCGTAATAAACTCTGAAGTCAATCTTTCAGCAATCCTAGAGTGCAGTATTTTGTTTGGAATCTTTTGCAAACTGTTGTTCCTTTGCTCTTGTATTGCTCATGCGGCTGATACCGGGAACACTGCCATAACAACACGTTATGTTTATGAAGATGTAGGTAGATGTACAGCCCCAAAGTTGTGTTATGCTCTCGGGGCTGGCAATAGCTAGGGGAAGCAGACACTCCAGCCAAACGTCGACGAGAAGGCGGAATTATTTTGGCAACCATAAATATGTCCACTCCGATAGTTTCAAAAGATTTAAGCCAAAAGAACTGCTGCGCGTCAGCCTGCCCATTGAACGCAACCTGCAGAATTCGAGCGCATACATACAATGACCGGAAGAGGCGTTCTAAAGCACTGTAAGGCGGCATACAATGTCGCATCGTGGCCGAACAGGCGCTCATTTCGATGGAGGTTGGGGTCACCATTGTATTTTGACCCTTGCACGCATACCTTATATGAGCGTACCAAGCAATGAACGTAGTTCTGAGCATATTCTATTTTCAGGAAGGCACCATCTACGTGTTTAGACTGTAAATGTTGTGTATGTCCTAACTCAGAGCATAGAAACTACCAACAGAACGCGTTGTGTACTTTCTTAACTACAGTTTTCAGCGAGGCTGATGCTTTCAAGTAGATTCATCACCAAAGGGCCCCATGAGTCCCACTCTCTATATTACACTGCAACATTTCGGGTGAGTGCGTAATCAAGTGGCACTACTAAAATCACTGATACAAGAACGTGGGATGTCTTTCTTCTATCAACATAAGCATTTCCCTAGAGCTCACAATGACTCCTATGGAACAAATGCACAAACAAGTGGCGCTAGTCACTACATGGAATACATTCTTTAACGAAGATGATCCAGGTTTCTTGAATGCAATGCAGTATCATTACTATATTTTTGCCAGTGCAGTAATAATGACAACATCAGCAACTGTATTTGATACTCACTCATCAAATAAATATTTACTGTTCTGCAACTGCACCGTCTCACTTAAAAAGCACAGCACAAGTTACAATTGCGTAAATACAACCTGTCTGCGCTCGAGTAAGAACCCTGTAACTACCGCCAGTTTCGTATCATTTCTCAGGAGTGCTGAAACAAGCATGAGCGTTCGAATTATTTTCCCTGTAGGCTTCCCTTCTCGGGAGTAACAAAAACATGTGATGCGGTTGATCACATTGATTTAAATATGCAAGGCTTAAAACGATTTATATATGATGTGGTAAGTAGATCTTTCTTACACGTTCTTTGGAGATTGTCCCATAAAGGAACGGCATCCCCCAAAAATGCGATCAATATGTGTTTCGGCATTCGAACATAAACAGCAGATTGTCGACCATGGCACGAAAGACCCCCTTTTATCCAACCTTGTTTCTATGCAAAGTGCTCCCTAATGTAACCTAAAGAGAAATATGGTTACTGGACGGGCGCAACAAGTACAATTTGGTGATAGCCTTCCAATTAATGTGTACTCTAAACAGAAAAGAGAAAGAATACGAGTACACTGATCAGTACAGCATAAATTTATTTTGCGGGAGGCATTTAAAATAAAATTGAAACTAAAGCAAACCCATTTGAAAGTAAACACTTCCAACAACCTTCTTCTGGTAGCCGGTAGGAACGCTGTCACATTTCTGACTGCTAACGACCAACCTATATCAAGAAGATAGCTGCGTAAACGAAGTAAGCAAAACAAGAACAGATGGTTGACAAGTTCGAGAACAGATGTGAACCACGGTTTAGGCCTCAACACTCCACTGGAAAGAAACTGTTGTTGGACCACATTGCTTCAATGCTTGAGAGCCTGGCAAAAGTAGTAAATGTGTGATGTAACGCGTGTTGGCGCTGCCAACTGCTGTGATTGGCTGATGCCATGGTGTGAAAGCTTACCCATATACCAGCATTGAGGTGTAATAATTTATCTCAAGCCAGTACCAAGAAGCGAGAATCAAACTAGGTAAGAGAAGGAAGAATATGGTATGTCTCCCCACTTCACCACTGGCGAACTCTATTTTGGAAAACGAAGACGACTCGGAATTGAGTCGGTTGGTTAGTTGGTTACCCGCATTCGGTAAGCTAAACGTTCCTATGTAACCATTATGGAGAATGGCTAGGAATTTGATTGAACTTAGATGAGTCGTAATAAAAAATGGTATTCTTTTATCATTTGAAAATACCAGCAGGTCCTCTCCTGTCGAGGAAATGGGGGTAAACGAAGCTTGTCGTGTGTTTCTTCGGTGCTCCTCGGAACGAATTGCGCTGACGAGTACCACGTTGTGCTCGAACCGCAACCGGCCACACACATTGCAGCTGGCTCCAAATTTCCGGTTGAGAAGCTCGCGCTTGAAACCTGCCCGTCGCACCGGGAAAGTTGGTGCTAGCGTTGCCAAGGCGTGGACCACCGTTGTCGGGTTCCTGCAGGGCAAGACGACGCTGACGTATCTGCTGACGGCTTCGGAAGCCCTCACGCTAGAATCGGCACGTTGACGACGAGCCTTTTCCCGAGCGAGTTCACGGCGATATTGCTTAAATGCAAGCCAGCTCGTCGGCGGAACGCACCGCGCAAGGCCTTCCCATCAGGGCGCCGAAACTGATCTGAGGCGAGGGAAGCCTGGCAGAGCGCGCGCTAACCCCATTATTTCCTTCCCTTACCGTACCCACGACACACCAAACGACCCCGATTGGTCGCGCACGTCACGTGATCTGGCGCCGGCGCAGCTTTCCCCGCCCCTGCTTTTTCTTTCTTCCTTTCTTTCTTTCTTTCTTGCTTTCCTTCCTTCCTTCTTTATTTCGTTTTTGTACCTTTCTTGTATCCAGTGCGGGTATGCGCCACAAGTGAGGTTTTGCGTGACTACAACGCCAACGAAACAAGCTTCGCTTAAAAAAAGATTGTATGCCTCTGCGAAGGATACAGCAACTAGTATGACACTTCATTATGCAAGACTTACGACTCTTCAAATGCACCTGATATTGCGCCAGCTCCCGCGTCACAACTGCAACTTCTCAGCTCTTGTTTATTGAAATTAGCATTCTCAGAGTACTTCACGCAGTTTCAAGGGACTATGTCTACCTATTTATTTATTTATCTATTTATCTACCAATTTATCTATCTGTGTCATCATTATCAGCCTGTTTTTATGGGCACTGCCGGACCAAGGACTCTTCCTGCGATCTCTTATTTACCCATTCTTGCGCTAGGACATTTCCTAATTTCATCACTGCGCCTATTTTTTGGAGCGCAGCTCTTAGGCGCCTGTTGCTGCGTTTAGCGTCGGCGCAGCCGGCAGAATGAAAGAGCGGAAAGCAGCAGAGGATGAAAGACGGCGATAGTGAAGACAGCGCAAGGAGGAAAGCGTTGGAGGAGGGTACAGGGAAACATGAGGAGGAAAGCAGAGGAGGAGAGTATGGTGAAAAGATGAGGAGGGAAGTGTAGTGCCGCACGAGAGGTGCTCCACGGTGGCGACCTACTACGAGATGGCGCCATAGTAGCGTGCGCCGTCAACCGGTCGCCGATGACGTCATTACTAAGGCATGCGGCGAGCGCGGCCACCGATACCATATAATAAAGCAAAGCGCTGGCGTGGGTTTCGGACCCACTGCACATGCGCTACTTCGCCTGCGCATGCCGCCGCTAGAAAATGCGCTCCGCGCGAACCATGCGTTAAAATTTGGCATAAGGGAGCATCGTAATCGTTGGTGAATTTTCTTGCCGTCCTCAACTGCGTTTTCATTCTCTTGGCATCCCTTCTGTAACTCTAATGGTCCACCGGTTATCCATTCTGCGCATTACATTGTCTGCCCATCTGTATTTATTTCGCTTAATTTCAACTAGAATATCGGCTATCCCCGTTTCCTCTCTGATGCGCAGCACTATTTTCCTGTCTCTTAACGTTACACCTAGCATTTTTCGTTCGATCCATCCTTGCTCGGTCCTTAACTTTCTATCTAGCTTCTTCGTTAACTTCCAAGTTTCTGCCCCGTATGTTGGCACCGGTACAATAAATAATTGTGCACTTTTTTCAACGGCAGTGGTAGGCTCCCAGTCGGGATTTCGCAATTCCTGCCGTATGCACTCCAACCCATTTTTATTCTTCTGTAAATTTTATTCTCATGATTAGGGTCCCCTGTGAGTACTTAACCTAGATATAGACATACTCCTGTATAGACTCTGGAGGGTTACTGGCGATCCTGAATTTTCGTTTCCTTGCAGGCTATTAAACACTGTCTTTGTCTTCTGCATAATAATCTTCAACCCCACTCTCACACTTTCTCGGTTAAGGTCCTCAATCATTTGTTGTAATTCATAACGTGTAGGCCGAAATAACTGGCGTCAAATTATTACGCGTCCAGGCCTAATGTGATCATTTGACAACAGATTTTTCCTTTAAGTGTTCGACGTACAAAAATAGGCTGGGCTGTATAATAATAATAATAATAATAATAATAATACTTTATTGATGACTTGAGTACGGTACAATACAAGAATCGGGCCTGCCAAAGCCGCAGTGGGCTTGAACGGCAGTGCCTGGCAGACAGCGACAGAGCCATCAGTAACAAGTTGTTAGGTTGTAGACAACAGTGAAAATAAAAAAAAGCAGACAGACAAAAACAAAAAACAACAAAAAACACGACAGGCTTCTTATCACGCATTAATGTGTCTAAGAGCCTTTCTGAGACCACATTTCATCTTCAAGTCTTGTATGCTTTGGGGAATTGAATTAAGCATTGTGGGGACGTAATAGTTACGGAGTCTTCGACCGTATCTCGTCTTACAGCGGGGTGTAACATAAGGATTCTTCGGTCTGAGGCAACGAGCAGGAACATAAGGAATTTTATACTGGCTTCTCCAAAAATGCTTTAAGACTACAGTTTCTAGCAGCAAAGAATACTACACAGTACCGTACCTGGAACAGCCACGTAACCATGATTGCACGTTGTGGCAAACTGGAACGAGAGGTTTCACGCGTAACTAGCAATGGCGTAGAAGAGCATTTCAACTTTTTTCCAACGGAAAGCGGCAGTACAAAATGGAATAAAAGTCAATATGGCAAAGATTGAGGAGGTATTTTACTGTAAAAGCTTGCAACCATTTATTTGCAATGTCTCATGCCTTCCAGTGTCCCAAGGACTTCTGGGAATGCAAACATCCCTTCATAAGACAAGAGACATTAAAACATTCACGGGCAATTACGATACTCCCTAATGCGAAATTTCAGTGCAGCTCTATACGTGTTTGCATTTCGCGACATATTGGCTGGCGCGGACAATCTGTCTCGGGCGACAGGTTGCAAACGGAGAGAGGTATGGCGTGGCTTCCTCGCTAATCGAGAGATCGCGAGATGAAGCGCGTGGGGGACGCGTGGGCGCGATTCACAGCATCCGCCGCGAGCCGGCCTGCCACACGACTCGGCCAACTCTGGCGCCATCTCGTAGCCATCGTCGCCGCAGTGCGCGTCTTGCGCGGCACTACGCTTTGCTTCTCACGCTTTCGCCATACCCTCCTCCTCCGCTTTCCTCCTCGTGTTCTCTACGATCTCGCCGCGTTTTTCATCCCCCGCTGCGCTCCGCATTCGCTCTTTCATCCGCTGTACGCGGTCGCTCGGTTACGCCAGGAACGCCGACTCTTGAAGCAGGAACGGATGCCTAAGAGCTGTGCTCTAAAAGCTGAAGAATAATAGACTCATTCGCTTGCTTTCGAAGCGGTAAATAAAATGAAGGCAACACCTCCCTTCGGGGAACATCCTGGCTACTGGAAGGGGATATTCAACGACGAATCACATGCATGTCATCAACGAGATCATTGATGAATTCGCATGATGTAACCATATTCTCTATTCAACTGTTATAGATTATGAAAATACATTCGATTCCTAGAGATAACAGCAATCCAGTAGGCGGTGCTTTGTCCAGGAGTGCCAAGTACCCGTGAATGTCCACAATTATTTCACAATTGTCCACAAGAAAAGCAAGAAATACCGGTTAATAAGGAGGTCGCGCAAGGAGACATAACATTTCGAACACCAATAGTATTCATGGTCGTGACACCGTCTTAGTTGTTGCATCGTGGTCATTCCAGTTTTGTCATCCCACTCGCGTCATGCCGTCGTTGTCCCACCGTCGTGTAGATATACTGTTATCATCATGCCGCCATTGGCAAACAGTCGTTTCCCCATCCTCATCATTTCATGATTGTCATTCCTCCGCCGTCATGCCTCGTCATTACAGTGCATTCTACGTTCTATCGACGTCATTCTATCTTCGTCATCCTAGCGTAATAACGCTTTAATGATTCAATCGTGAATATACCAACGCTGTAATGCCATCGCCGTCATTCCGTCGTCGTCAGAAAGTCGCTGTCGTGCATTTGTTGTCTTACCGTCATTGTCACACCATCGTGTCTGCGACTGTCGCCATACAGTCATCGGGCATGTATTGTCATACGATCGTCGTGATGCCGTCTTGACAATTTTATTGCCGTTACTTCACCATCGTCATCCGACGCTCTTCATGCCATCATTGTCACTCCACTACCATCACGCCATCGTCTTCAGTCTTCGTCATACTGGTCGTCACGCCATTGTTGTCATACACTCGTCTCCATCTCATTCTACTCATACCATTGTCATGTCATTGTCACGACTGCGTCTTGATCATACAGTCGCAATCAGGCCCTCATGCTCATCGGTGACCTTGGATAGTGAGAAATAAGTCACAAATAAGTGACAAATAAGTCACAGAATAGTGAGAAATAAGTTGAATAGTGAAAAAGAAGACTGCTACGGAAGTCATCATCGGCAAGTGTCTCCACCGTGAAGACAACACCACAGCGCTGGCCGTACACGATGCTCTTCATGCCCGTGGGCATGAATCTGCGACTCCTGAACAGGCAAGTCCTTTCTGCGTTTCTTGAGGGAATCGCACCAAATGAGATCAAAGACGTGAGAATAAACGCACGGAAGAATGTACTCGCAGTAGACGTTCTACACCGTAGTGCGCTGCAAAGCCTGCGGCACGTAACGGAGATCGACAAAGTGAAAGTGCGATCCATGATTCCTACAGGCTTCAATAGCACTGTCGGCGTCATTTATGATGTCGATATTTCTATACCAACGGACGACTTGCCTATATTAATAAAGCCGACTACAGAAGGCACTCTTATCACGCACATCGCAAGACTTGGCAACACACGTTGCCTGAAGCTTGAGTTTGAGGGAGACAGCCTTCCCTCACACGTCAAAGTTGCCCACGTCCGCCATCCAGTCCGGCCCTACGTACCGAAGCCCCTGCAATGCTACAAATTCTGCAAGATGGGACACGTAAAAGGTGTCTGTAGGAACAATCTCGTGTGCCCACGGTGCGTGAATCTCATTCGGAAGAAGCCTGCCGCGCAACTGTGTTAAACTGCCCTAACTGCCATGGTAACCATGAGGCCTCATCCAAGGATTGCCCGCGGGTGAGGAACGAGCGAGCAGTACTCAAACGTATGGTACGGGACCATTCTACACACAGAGAGGCTGCCGCTACTCTCAGGCGGCGACGACGACATCGCCACCGAAGAGCATCACGAAGAGTTGCATCTACCGATAGAGATACACCATCTTCCAGCAAAGCGGCTACCATACCAACGCCGACTTCCACAAAGACGGACACTGCGACAACGAAGAAAGGGGCAACACTCGCTCCTCCTGAAGAGTGGCCTACACTTCCACGAGCACAACCTGCCTCGAAGTCACATCAAATCGCGCCTCCCTCGATGACCTCACAAACCGCTGATGCGACGACAACTGAGGATCGCCAAGTCATAGCGATGTTGAAGTCACTTATGGACGCCATGCGCATTCTACTGAGCAGCATGAAAACGCCGTCGGCGCAGAGCGCACTGCAGGTGCTGGACACCTTGAGTCCGGTACTTGCGGCTCTAGAGTAAAACCACAGCCCGAGAGATGGTGTCGTTTCAAGAGGAGGTCAAGAATGCATCTGTCTTTCAGTGGAACGCAAGAGGGCTTAAGTCACGCATGGCCGACTTTAGACAGTTTGTCTTTACGCACCAATTCCCCATTATCGTGATATGCGAGCCAAACTTGTCAGCTCCCATGAGACTGTCCGGGTATGAGTGCTTTATGTCCTCTACCCATGGAGAGTGCAGCAAGATTGTTGTGTTTATACGCCATGACTTGACTTATGTGCATCACCCAGTGCCTCCTGACGAAGTGAATCAATATGTTTGCTTGACAGTGAAGAAGAAAAAGCTCACGTTTACAATTCTTGGTGCCTACTTATCTCCAACAAGTCGCCTGGATTGTGAGCGCTTACAGGGAATTTTGACATCGACTCCACAGCCGTGGGTGATCATTGGCGACTTTAATGCCCACCATTACCTATGGGGAAGCTCCAAAGTGAACTCTAGAGGCAGAGCATTGGTGTCCTTTGCCTCTGAACGCGAACTTTGCCTGTCAAATGATGGAAGCCCCACTTATCTGCGTGGATCAGTGTATAGTAGCTGCTTGGACCTTACCTTCGTTTCACGTTCGTTTTCGAGAAGAGTGCACTGGTTTTCGGATTTAGAAACGCGAGGTAGCGACCACATCCCAACTTATTTGGAGATTGAAGGTCTGACTAGCTCCAGGTCCCCCAGAGCCGTCCATTGCACCGATTGGCCTAAATACAAAATAATCATGGAAGACTGCTGTCGTGACGGTACCTCCTGCAACCTAGAGGGCGCGATAAAGGATGCCATAGAAACAACCACGCATTCGCCTTTGAAGAGTTCTGCCCGCACCAATTTCGACATCGAACTCGAGAAACTTCGAGCAATTCGCCGTCGTGCGGAACGAAGATATAGACGCACGAAGTCCATTCATGACTTGAGATTGGCTAGACGAACACAAAAGAAAATACAGCGTCACATGAACAAGCTGGCTTACCGACAATGGGTATCCTTTTGCGAGTCCCTGGATCCGCGAAAACCTTTATCGCTTATATGGAGGACTGTTCGTGGCCTTCGCACAACCTTTGGTCAGCGCCACCCGTTTAAATCTCTGGCACTACATCTACAATGTAGGGAGATTGATGTCGCTGAATCTTTCTGCAGAAAGATTGCTGGCGAGGCAAATTCCGATGGAACGGGAACGGGGACGCTCGACCACCCACTGTTCTCACGCGATCCCCGCATGGAGTGCCCGTTTTCTATGGAAGAACTAGAAGCTGCGCTGGCTTTGTGCAGGCGTTCTTGAGCGCCAGGACCTGACGGCATTACGTACCGTGCCCTGTGTAACCTAGGAGACCAAGCTCGGAAAGCACTCTTGCTCCTATACAACGACTCCTGGCAGACGGGTACGGTTCCGCAGGAATGGAAGTCAAGTCGCCTCATTCCACTTCTCAAAGCTGGCAAGTCGCCTTTGGACATTTCCTCATACCGTCCTATCGCACTTGCAAGTTGCGTTGGAAAAACAATGGAAAGAATGATTTTAACACGTCTGGAATGGTACTTAGAGTACTATGAAATCTACCCAGACGCTATGACCGGATTCAGGCGTGGCCGTTCGACTACAGACAACGTTGTTGACTTGGTGACATTTGCGCAACACCAGAAGGCATGTAAACGACTATCTGCTGCTCTGTTTCTAGACGTTAAAGGGGATTACGATAATGTCACCCATGAAGCCATCCTCGGCGCGTTAGAAGCAGTAGGACTTAGTGGTGAGATATAGATGTGGGTGCGCAGCTACTTACAGAGAAGATCATTCTACGTGCACACTGAAAATGGCTCGACATCCGAGCATTACGGTAGCTGAGGAGTGCCTCAAGGCGGAGTGCTTAGCCCGACGCTTTTGAATCTAACTCTTATTGGATTAGTTGACAACCTGCCAAGCACCGTACAACTTTCCATCTATGCGGACGACATCTGCATTTGGGCATCAGGTATAACACGACTTCAGCTTCGCGCTCGGCTCCAGAAGGCAGCCACAATGACATCTTGCTACCTTCGTCAACAAGTACTTGAAATTTCATGTGGAAAGTGCGCAATGGTGGCATTCACCAGGAAGCCAATGTCTGCTTACGGAATATCAATTAACAGACAACTTATACCATACAGCAGAAGTCACAGGTTCCTGGGAGTCGTAATTGACAGAGACCTGTCTTGGACTCCGCACGTGAATTACGTGAAAAAGCGGCTGTCTGCTATCTGTCACCTGTTCAGGTTCCTTGCAGGAAAAAGTTGAGGAGTATCCATACACGGTATGTTACAGCTGTACATGGTGCTGTTCGTTGGATTTCTTCGGTACAGCCTGCCTGCAATATCCAACACCTGCAAGACTAACCTCCGCATGATTCAAAGCATTCGAGCCCAAGCCCTTAAGATATGTCTTGGCCTACCACGCAGTGCGTCAACGGCTGAAACCATTGCCATTGCCCAGGATTACCCAATCACGACGCACATTGCCGTTGCGACAATGCGTACGCATCTCAGACACTATGCTAGGACCCCTTCCCACCACCTGGCGAGCCTCACTGCTGAAAGGACCTGCTCTACATTTAGCGCTACTGTCAGTGCACATCGTGCATCGTTTACTTCAGGGTACGCACCTGCGGCCAAGCCAGTGCTTCCTCCGTGGTGTTTGAGCCGTCCACAAGTACATATAACGATTCCACGACTACAGAAGAAATCAGATGTATCGGCCCCTGCTCTAAAACAACTGAGCTTACTCCTCTTGCATGAAAAGTACAGCAACCACGTGCACATCTATACCGATGGATCGACTACGTCGTCCAGTTCTGGTGGTGCGGTGGTTATACCAACGCGAGGAATAACACTGCGGTTCAAGACATCGCATGTCACGACCTCAACGGCAGCAGAACTAACGGCTCTGCGTCGTGCACTAGAATTCATTGAGTCTGAAAGACCTACAAAGTGGGCTGTGTTTTCAGACTCCAAACCGGCATTACAGTGCGTGCAGTCAGTTCTCCGACGCGGCTGTCATGAACAGTTGACATACGAAACAGTGAAACTTCACCATCACGTCCAACAAAAAGGCCACGAGGTTTTATTTCAATGGGTACCTGGTCATTGTGGAATCAGTGGCAATGATTCCGCAGACAACTCTGCTCGCACATCACACCAAGAAGAGCTCCGCGTTCCAATTCCACTTTCGAGGACAGACGCCGCAAGGCAGCTTCGACACCTGGCACGCAGTCTCTCACTGACCGAGTGGAACTCGCCAAACTTACGATTAACACGACTGCATCAATTAAACCCGTCACTGCAACTCCGACCTCCATTCGGACTTCCTCGACGTGAAGCTTCGCTTCACGTCGAGGAAGTCCGAATGGAGGAAGTCCGAGGAAGTCCGAGGAAGTCCGAGGAAGTCTTCACGTCGGTGCAGCATGCGAGGTCTGCGGCACCGACGAAACTATTGACCACCTGCTGTGCCACTGTCCACGATATGCTCAAGAAAGACAAGATCTTGCTAACGCGCTAAAAAAACTGGACGATCGGACGCTTTCCGTGCAGGTGCTGCTGGAACACCGCCCCCATCGCTCGTCGGCCCATAAAGCGGTGAAGGCACTTTTGTGCTTCTTGAGGACGACGGGCTTGTGTCAACGTCTGTGACTATTAGTGCACTAACACACGCGTCAGCGAACTAACCGCTCATTTCTCTTCTTTCCTTCCCTCCTCTCTCTCCCTGTCATCTTTGTGTTCCCTCTTCCCATTCCCCCGGTGTAGGGTAGCCAACCGGACGTTATCCTGGTTAACCTCCCTGCCTTCTGCCTTTCTCTTATTTCCTCCTTTTTGAATAGTGAGCGCCATGCCAAAGTAGGCCGATACCGGAGACGGCGTATATCGCATATAGGCAAAGCAACGAAAGTCTGAGAATGAACACTGCATATTTTAACAAACCTCACTTCAGCAATACGGTATGTCACTACATTGCTTGAATTCTAATCACATTACCGTCAACCAGCATCATTAGATAGGTTCTTGCATAATTTTCTTTTCCAAATGGTGGGGGGTTGATTAGCGCTTGTTCGTGTTGCCCTTGGGATGCCTGCATCCCAGATGTTACCTGTTGTTGCATTGCTTCTAAATTCTTTTCTATTCACTTCTGCATTAGTAGCTGAAACTTGCATCATGCGCCTGCCAAGACTATCTGAGCTTGCTCGAAAAGTTCTAGCCTATTCTGAACCTTACTGTTTGTTGCTATGCTTGAAGCCATTACCGGCGATCAAGTTTTCATAAACGAGGCTGTATTCTTTGCAAATGATGCATTCTGATCTGCGTGTTCCGCTCTAGTTGCAGGTGATTTCTAGGAGGGGGGGGGGGGGGGGGGGGGCGATCTTGCGGCTGTGTAAGCTGTATGAGCTGCAACTGTGGTACAGAATGTGGTGCAACTGTGGTGTAACTGTGGTATGCAGCCGCAATTGCGGCTGTATAAGCTGCTACTCTTGTACAGAGATATGTGACACTTTGCCTGGCAGGCCCCGCAGATTAACGTCTCTTCAAGTATTTATTTTTCAAGTATGAGCCTCTTCACATTGACCACCTTCCTTATGCGCGTTAATGCAGTGACGACATCCAGTCGGTGAGTTGCAGAACTTGGCCATACGGCTCAGCCCGTGGTAGAGTGATGTTAGCTGCAGCTCATATCACACTCACGGAAGATCCAAAATCGGTTTCAGAGGTGGTGCGGGTGGAGTTGCTGGCATCTGTGGTCCCCCTTTGATCCATTTCAGGTCTTGTTCGATGCCCGGGTCACCAGTGACTGTGGGCCACTAAGCACAATGACAAAACTTCGGCGACCCTATTCCAGCGGTTGCGAGAGACCTAACTGCGGATACACCCGCCATCTATTCCTTTTCCTCGTCCTTCTCTAGCCCATCTTTGCACGAGCTGACGTGGTTGACCAGGGCCGCGTCAGAAGTAGAAAGACGCGCCCCAAGTTTCATTGAAGAGCCACATATCCCCAGTGCGCTAAAGCGTCTGGCTGCTGTGCGTGAGGAACCCGTGTGGCGTGAGTTCAATTCTGACCAGCATCAGAAAACCTTTAAAGATGTTCTGTTACATTGAAGAGTTTGGAGATAGATAGATAGATAGATAGATAGATAGATAGATAGATAGATAGATAGATAGATAGATAGATAGATAGATAGATAGATAGATAGATAGATAGATAGATAGATAGATAGATAGATAGAAGTGAAAGTGAATATGAATCCTAAAAATGTTAATCCCATGATATACTTCAGCCGCAATACACCCCCGATGTGGACTGTAGTACAGAAACATGGTAATATAAATAATTTAATTTCGAGGTCTCAATAAGCAGATACACGTGTTCATAAAAATTGCGTAGTTCACTCGCCAAAGTTCGGGGGAAGGTAACCCATGTGTGCCTCAAGCTCCCACGTTGGGCGCAAAATTGGTATCATGGCAAAATACTGAAGGAATGCGGTAGCAGGGCTGATCGGATATCCTTCTAGCATAATTCTATACAAGCCCACTCGTCCTCCGTCCATGCTAATGGAAGTTAGAAGATTATCGTTTCCTTTGAGTATATCTTCACAAGCGGCATCCTCAGAAATTCTTCTTGCTTTTCCTTTTGTGGTCTTGTTGTACATCATCAAACATTCTTCATCCTTGGCTTCGCCTCCTAGTGGATTTTTCGACCGTAGCTCATATGTGCGATCTGCGCCTGCTGAAAAAGAGCAGAGCGAATAACACATTAAGCTTAGAAAAATGCCAACAGCACTAGACAATGGTTTTTTTCCAATGAACATATTGTCAACTTAGGATTCCCGGTAATTCGGCGTAGTTTACGTAATTCAGTGAGCGCCCTTAGTTTGGTGAACCGCGAAAGGAAACCATCTCCTAATTTCACCCACTGTCGTGGTTTCGTCATTATGGCCTTGCGCTGGTGAGCATGTAGCTCAGCAGCTTCGTCCCTGAGCTAAACCCTCCTCTTCAGAGGAAGCCTTTAGCACGGGTCCAAACTCCGATTTCCCCATTCAAGTACACATAAAAGGCAAATGAGAAACATCCGCTTGACCGATTTGAATGAGATTTATTGCATATGATAGAGAACAATAAGTTCTCAGGACTAGGCATAAAGAATTATTTTGCACCTGAAATACTGTTATAAAGTTTAAAAATTGGTAACTTAAAAAAGAATAAAGCACGAAAATTGCAGATAAGTATAGCTGTGCACCAAAAAGGGATATCGCAGTTTTGTAAACTGAAACTGTTAGAGCATATTGACACGTGTGCTTGTTTATCTTTCTCGGGTGACCGTGTTTCACCGTCTAACGAATGTTACCAGTCAGCGCAGGACGCGCCTTCATGTATCGGAAGTTTCTCGAATGTTATCGATGGTTATATCCGTTGTCTGTTGTAACCAAACCTTGCGTAATGTGACTGCGTGTATGCGCGACGCGAATTGTGTGGTACTTTCTGGAAGACACGCGGGCGCCAACGCTTACTCTGGTATCTTCGATGACTCATGTATAAAAGTCGACGCGCTTGGCCCGCTGATCAGATTTCTGTGACCACCGACTGTGCTCGCTGTGCTTTCAGCGTCACTTACTTTAGTGGGCACAAGTTGGGCCAATAAAAAATTAGTTTCATCATTAACAGTTTTGCTGCTGTGGTCTTTGCCGTCAATACTACGTGACAATATTAAGCGGATATTTTCGTTATGTAAACTGGCAGGTTACGTAGAATCGTTATAATTTTAAAAGGGGTTTTGTAAAACTCTTATTTACAAATTATTGGCTTCCTTCAAAGCAATGTATAACACAGTCGACTGCCGTTAATTCTACCCCTGCTGGGACCAAAATATTCGTCGAATTATCCGAATGGCCGAAATAAAAAAAAACGGCTACGAAATGAGTGCATTCAAATTTCTTTTGACTTGAAGCAGTCTGCCGTGGTCGACAGACTTTTTCAGTGTTACATAACTGTACAGTGTCCCTGTCCCTCAACTCTGACGTTCAGATAAAGTTGAGGCATCGTCCAGGGTATGATACATGACGTCATATCTTCACTGTCGGACCAGTTGAAACCGCCACTGTTGTCGCCTAAGAGACCAGCAGCGTGATCTGCTGAATTTCTTGTGTTTTGAAGCTTATAGTAGCTTCCGCCGGAAAGAGGCGTCACAAGTGGGGGTCGAAGTAACCGGTGCAACATGCCTTCGCATTCGAACTAAACAAGCTTCTTCCCGTAGTAATGTATGCTTTTTCACCACCACTTTCGAGTACGTTAGAAATAGATGAAAACTCGAGTTAGCTGAGGCTAAATTACGCAAATCGACTGCTCATAGTTTTTTTTATTCGCTTTGGATGCATTGTTAGCTGCAGTTTACAGAAGTCTGATGTTTTTTTATTTTTTTTCTTGCTGAGTGACAGCGTTGCAAACTGCATTCGTGCAGTTTTTTTTTTTTTTGCAATGCTTCAAAATGTTGCTACAAGAACGACACGATAAATTAAAAGGACAGTTAAATATGTGTCGTCTGACAATATTAAATATTCCGTGCCAACAGTGACTTTAGTTGAGCTTTTTTTTCTTCTTCTTCTAAATGAAGCAAACGTCAGCTAAAGAGAGCATTGGCTACCGCTAAAAACTATTTCTGCGGGCCTTGTATACAGAGTGTCCCTCGTAACTTTAGCCAAACTTTAAAAATATTCAAATTCCACGTAGCTCTACAGAACCAAGGCAATGTTATTTGCCGTCGCTTGGAGATACCAAAGTTATTCTTTGCATTCCGCCTAATTACGTATTTAGAATTATTAACTTATCTAACTTCTCAAACATTATAAACAAATGAAAAATTTCAATGAGAAAATTGCAGAGCCGCATGAAAAACTCCCAAAGTGCCTGTTGCGCCCAGTCGCGCGGCAATCTAGCGTTCAATCGTGAGCTTGTTTCACGCTCGGAAAAAATGCTTTCATGTAGCACATATTCAGCAAAAAAAGCTATATCGAAAGGATTTGATTTTTCTCTACAACTTTCTCATTTACACTTTAAAGCGAAGCTTTATATGGCTAGGCGAAACAGAAAAGAGTGTTAGTCGCACTGTCCACAGAAAACGCTCATCAGCATTGGCTCGAGCGTCGTCACCTTCTTGCGCAGCTGGCTCATTGGCGCCCCTCTGGTTGCGCTCGTGCTCATGCTCGGCACGCACTCGTGCCACTGCTCCCGCGTTCGTCGTCGTCGTCTTGTCTTCTCGTGTTTTCATTTTTTTTTTGCGCTGTTCCCCTATCGAGTCTTATTTCATGGCTGGCTGCGTTGCCGCTCATCATTCCAGCGTAAATTTCACTTCTCTTCTGTCGTCGTAATGGGAAGGCCGCGTTCACGGGGATAGGAACCATTGCTTAAGGTGGTGTGAGCTATTGTCTAACGTAACCGACAGATTTAACTTTGAACAATTTAATTTCGAAGAATCCCAAGCGGCAATGGCGGATGAATGCTGCTAATCATGCCGCCGAGCAAACTCAAGAGATCGAAGGCAAGCGATAACGGCGGACTGCGGGCATACCGTCAGTGACGTCATCCTCTTTGTCGCAGCCGAACGTGTGTGTAACCTCATTAAGAAACAGCAAGACGTAACCAATAATAGAGAAATACTTTAATGACAAACACCGGGGCCGCACGTTTCATCTTTGCTGGTTAACAATATGTGCGGAGTGCTTGGGCGATGATTTTTTTTCATGCAAGAATATTATTTATGTTTTTTTAGTGTAGTGACGAGTATAGCGGCACAACGTATTGGCACCGTCGAAATATTTTACGTATGAGCCGTCTACTGCAACGCAACTCCTCTACCTCGCTTCCCTACGAACACTCGGAGTCATCTAGCGCCACCGCCGCAAAGTTTGCATTTGGCCTCTCAGATGCATGGTGCCTCGTTGCGTGGCGAACGCTGAGAACCGTGTCATGACACAGTGCAACATCTAGTGACACGGCCGATACGTCCACTTCACGGTGTAAGATGTATAGCCTGCGAGACGATAAGCCTGGCACGCCGGCGCCTGTGAACGCTGAAAATTGTCCAGTCGCTTCCTGCACGCTCAGAGGCACATTCTCAGCGACACTAGTTAGCGTGAAGGACAGATGGCGGGTCGCAGCACAGATCGCAGGTGAAGCACAGGTCTTTAGCAGAGATCGCTAAAGTTTTGGCGTGAAGCGCGTTCATTGAAAGCGGCACATACCCACTACAATTGTGGCGGAGCCTGCTAATGCGTCGCAATGTGGTCACTGGGGACGCCTTGTGACGTGCTTTCTATTCCGCTCAGCATCGGATATATTTAAGAGAGCTGTTTCCTAATTGTAGAGTGGCACATACTTAGGTATCCGAGCTGGCCTCAAATGAGTTCATTGATGAGCGGCCCACCTACTGGCACATGCCCAGTGAGCCAGGTTTTATTCAAAGAGGTTCATTGAAGACCAGTATGGTGCGAGGGGCACATACCCAATATTCCAAGTCGGCGTCAAAGAGTTTCTCTGAACAGTGATGCCTACGCAATCGCGCATCTATACCGTGACCCATGTCGGCGTCAAAAATGTTCCTTGAAGAGCGGCATGCATGTACACATTTGCGCATACTCAATGGCGGCCTGCACTGTCTCCGATGTCAGCTAACTTTGCTATGACACTCGCTTGCCAAGTTCGCTCATGAGCACGATAGCAAGACTACGGATGTATGACGGCGATGCAGTAACGATAACGGAATGACGAAGGACGAATCGTCTTTGTCGATGGAAAGACAAAGGCAGTATGATGACGACGAAATCACGACAATGAGGTGACGATTCTGAAATGACGATGGCGCAAAGGTTCCGGCATGACGATGACGTCATGAAGACAACAGGGATGACCATGACGTGACTACGACGCTTTGACGACAACCGAATGACGAAGCTCGAAGGACGACGATAGCGCGACCGGGATGGCATGACGACGACAAGGTGACAAATAATGCAAAAACAACGAATGTGTGACTGGACACAATTACGATAATGGCATGGCAAGTTCGGCACAGTCATGATTGGCTGACAATAGCATAATTAGAATATAATGACGGTGAAGGAACGACATCAATCGTATGAAGAGCTCGTTATGGCGACAACAGCATTACGATGACAGGATCGATAAATTGGTTAATGGGCCTTAACGGCGCAAGTGCCAGTTCTCGCCAAAAAGTGCAGAAAACATGGTGGAATAAGTTGACAGTGGTACATTATGCCAAAGCTGTAACAAGACTAAAAGGGGGCCTAAGCTCAGTCACTGCAAAAATGCGTAAAATATGTATGTACTAAAAACATGACAATAAGAAATGGGGTTTGCTATGATCGATGACCGGATGACAAAGGATGCATGAGAGCAACTGTATGACTACACCACAATGACGACGATGGCATGATTGAAGAAGACAGCGCGATTATAATAAAATGACGGTGAATGAATGATGTCCGTCGAACGGCGAACGCGTTATGGCGTGGACAGCATGACGCCGCCTTGGCCTGGTTGTAGAGCGCCCCTCTCGGCTGCGGGAGGTTGTGGGTTCGATTGCCACCGCCACCGGGCATCCACTGGTTCAAATGGGCAAAAGCGTGCCCGGCCTGGCATTCGGCTTCTATCGGGGGTGATACACTCGGGAAAGGAGCCTGTACCCAGATAACGAAGTTGACATGAGGATGATAGAATGACCGTGATGACAACTTCGGCCGTTGGGTTGGCGTAAAAAGAGATAGATAGATGAAAACGCCCGAAATAGACGAAAAAATGTTAACAGCCCGCCCATTCAGAGGTTGAGTTAAGCATTTCTCGAGAGGATTATAGGGGCATACATTTTCATTCACTCCATAAGATCCCTCATTTAGAGAGAATTCACTCATACTCACCATTTACTAGATCTTCAACTTCGAAAATGCCGCATTCTCTGTTTTGACTCAGATATATTAATCTTTCCTGGCTTGTAGGAGCGGCACCTGTGCGTAAAGTTAACACTTCCATAACCGAACGAACGCACATATGGCGCGTTGATTGTTTCATCATATTAAAATATTTGCACACGCTCAATGCACAATTTAGTATTGTAGTCTATTCTATATCTAAACCGATCACTTAAGTAATCTTTCGGCAAACCTGTTTGTTATTGATTTCGCCAATCAGTACCGTAATTCAACATTCAACAGCTTTACTGCAGATTCTTGCAAACATTTTCTAGCACTTGGCACTGACATGCGGACATTAATTGTGTTCTACCCCGTTGATACCAATGCCCCTTTCCTCGCGCTAAAGCAGAATACTTATTTGATGTCACACAATGGTTTTGCAATTGAAGAATTAGATCATTTGCTTTTATCTAGAGATGGAGGAGGGGATGAGAGAAAAAAAACTGAGAGGTTAGCGAGTACATAGACCGATTGGCTGCCCTATCACGGAGTAAGAGTGTAAAAAAAGGTAAATGTGATAGAAGGAGACACGAGCTCAAATAAAACATTTAGAAGACCTGCACACGAGCGCGATGTAGCACACAACAAACAGTCTCTCCCTCATTCCACATATCCTCAATCAGCGCTACAACGCCTTCTGGTTGAGGATGGCTTTTATGAGGAAGGTCACTGTGCGAATAAATGTACTAGGTCATCAATATCGTAAATGTCTTACCATTTGTCGTAATCTCGCTAACCTCTCTTGTGTTCCAGTAAATGCGTATTTACAATCTTCTCAAGAAGCCCACAAAATGTAGCTTCTTTTGACACAGTGGCGACGCCTAATGGTGTCAGGCTCACATTCCAAGAACAACCTGATCAGATTCGATGGCAGAGTTATAGTGGAATGAAAGACTACAGCGGCATATGCTCTTACTGCCACTCACGGAAGCTTGCCGTGCTTGTTCTTCATTCCATTAGTCAATGGTTCGTCTAAACATTTATGCACAGGCGTGTGGCAGATACTGCGCCATGCGATTTTCTGTGCTTGACAATGCGTGCATTCAACGTGCAAGACATCATTTTGAAACTCGTTTTGTATGTCTAAAGCAATATTTACGAAATAAACAGGTGCTCGCAGCTTACCTCGCTTGCTCACGTTCATTACATCTAAACTTTCACTTCTGGACCCATCGCTACTCGATCCAAGATGTGCTTCAAGAAACTGTTGAAAATTACTGCAACGAAATTATGCTTCCATTAATCCAGAATGACGTGTTTTACAAATGCTTAGACCCTACCTCATTATTAGTTTCGTGTAACCAATAAATCGGCGAAGCATCACGTAAGTTCCGTCTACATTGTCGATGATGTCCACTTTACAGTCAGGACCTCGTACCGCGGTCGTGAAGCGCACCCATATAGGTAGACCACCATTCAGAAACTGCAAATAAGTCAAAAATAGGGACTCAGCATGCCAGTGGTATAATGAAGCCATGAATTTCAATAAAAGTACGTCAAAGCTGCTAGTTGGCTTGATTTTATCAATGCTAAATGAACAGGTCTCAAAGCTGATAAGAGCTGAAAGCAAGCATGTGAAGAACGACAAAGGAGTAAAAATAGAGTATCGGTACCGATTGACAAGATAAAACAGCAATGCAAAAAAGTGTGAGCATGAGCCATTCGAACTTCATCAATTTTTTTTGTTCTTGTTGTTGTTGTTACCATGCGTGAGATTAACTGTGCGAAGCGAAGGAGGTATAGGGTTCATGTCTAAAGGAGCTTTCAACATCAAGGCGTAGCCCCCGCACAGCTGTTGTTTTTGTGCTTTTTTAAGACAACATTGCAGAATTGCCCAGCACCGACTGGACGAAAAGGCAGCTTCAAACGTGCTTTTTGTCACAACCCAAGCTTGCCTCTAATTATCGACATGATCGACCAAGAAAATGATTCACTAAGGTCAGGCTAATAAGAACGCATCGCTGTTTGCCGCAGAGTCGTGAAGTATGCAGAACCTGGCAGGTGGTATCTTCCCGGAGCAGTGCTCGCCACGTTGCACCGCGTTAGCTGACCACTACCGAGTTTCGCGGCCGACACGGCCTAAGTCAGTAGTTTCGCAGTATAACGTAATTTCATTTCCATCATTGCACTCATTTCAAATAACGCGGTCGCAAAATCTGTTTCCCTGAGTTTAAGCAGGCCTTGGGCGAAGGGAACCTGTTTTGAGCTACACTATAAGACGTGAAGTGATACTTACATTTCTTATATCAGGCGTATTCTGCTGAGCTTCAATTCCACTTAGCCATGCTAAAGCGACGATTACGCCAGACGCCAAAGTTGAAAGTATTGGCCACTGCTTCATGATTGAATCGCGTCCTTTATCTTTGCTGAATATCGCCTGCTTAGCTGAGCTGATTCATAGCCTGCAGCCCTGCAACAATTTATAATTAGCATATGCAAGAAAGAATACCATCTTTCTTGTTTTTAGGTTTTGTCTAGAAATAAATTACGTCAGTAACTGCGCAGTACCATAACATAGTATTCCCAATTGGGGGCCTTAGGGAAAGCTTGCACAGCCATTTTTTTCTTCTAGACAACCATACTGAGACGTGTACTTCAAATCAAATCAACCAAACTTTATTTCAACATTCGGATGCTGAGGGCCGTGGTCAAAAAGCCGCTACAGGGGGCTTGACTTGGACCACGACCCACTACAAATGGCGAGGACAGGCAAAAATTAAGAAATTGCATATAATAAACCCAACAATACGACATATTGTGAGTACAGATCCAATAGAACCATAATTACAATACATGGTGTCCAACATTATTAGCAGGTGATGAAATACTATAACACAATAAACCCAACATTAACACTAAGCGTAGAGTATACAAAGATACAAATGAGATGCACCGAATCACCTGGTATTAAAAAGTACAATTTTAGTTGAAGAATTGCATAAGAAAAGTGGTATAGTGGCATAAACAAATAGTACATAAGTGTGAGTTGAACACCGTACAAAAAAGCAATGAAGGGCCGTCATCGATATTTTCAGATTGTTAGTTGGTTCAAATGAAGCGGCTAAAGATATTGTAGCATTTCTTTCCCGTATAGCGCGTGCGCGGAATATTCCACGTTTTAACGAGATGAGTGTTATAAGTATATGTCCTGTACTTTAGCCTCGAAACGTTGCTTAGAAATTTATAATTTCTAAGGAATCTGTGGTGTGTTACAGCGGGTATCGTAATCATAGACCGGGAATTATCTTAGTCAAGACACTTCGCTGCAATGAAGTCAAGGCTGAGGAGTTTCGTTCACGTCCTTCGCGTCGTTACAGGAACAAGATGGGGCCCTTCGGAGTCATCGTTATTCCAACTGTACCAAGCGCTATTCATAGGATATATACGGTACAGCATGCCGGCGCTCTCAAGCATGGGGCTTAGTTGTGTGCGCACGCTGGAGAGCATTCAAGCTCAAGCATTGCGCACATGTTTGGGCCTCCCACGATGCACGTCAACCAATGGAACTATACCGGAAGCTCGTGCTTGTCCGATTGCTGTATACTTGATCTGCGAGCCTCTTCGACTGTACCTCCGCGTGCTGACCCGACACAAACACCATCCTTTGTCATCGCTCCCTGCCACACAGCCAGGTTGCAGCTTTTTCAAGGATTCTATCGCGTCATCAGAATATTCTACCATCAAGATTTTCTCCCGACTGTATTCCGATAATACCCCCGTGGGTTCTGCCTAAACCGCTTGTTGCTCTGCAGATTCCCAGAATTACAAAAAAGACGCCCATTGCATCCATTGGCCTCAAGCAGCTTACTCTGTGTCACTTTTATGCAGTGTACGGTGATACCGTACACGTGTATACCGATGCCTCTGTCACACCATATGCCTCCACTGCAGCCTTCGTCATTCCACGTATGATCGTAGCACGGCAGTTTAAAATAGAGACCATAGGACACATCAACTGCCGCAGAACTTGCTGCTATCTGGGAGGCACTTCGATTTCTCTCCAAGGAGCCTTCTCGCGCATGGACGATATTCTGCGATTCTAAACCAGCTCTTCAAACCATTGCTTGTGTTCTCAGGTGGGGCCCGTATTATTCAATGGTTATAGAAATCGCAGAGCTTCTCGAACATGCAAATAGAAATGGACATATTATCACCTTTCAATGGATATCTTCACACTGTGGTGTGATAGGGAACGAACAGGCAGACGCTGAAGCGAAAGCTGCTTTAAGTATTGCGACTGTAGTACGCATTCCATTCTCACGGACAGACACAAATACCCGACTTCGTTGCGTAATACGCAATTGTACGTTGGAGCACTGGACCCAACCAGATCGTCAACACAAGTGAGTGCATAAATGGGGCCCAGAAATGAAATACCGCATTCCTCACAAGCTCAAAAGAATCCAAACAAGCATGGTGCACCGGATTCGCCTTGGTGCCGCATTCACGAATCGTTATAGACATATGATAGGTTGCAGTGACATTAGCCCCAATTGTGAATACTGCCAGGTACCAGAAACCCTTGATCATATATTTTGCGTTTGTCCCGCGTACGCGCAAGAACGACAGAAACTGGTCTGTTCAATTGCAAATGTCGATAAATGACCCAATGCAAACAGCGCAGCCCTGATAACCAGTGCCGCTTTAGTCTTTCTACAAGCCACTGGGCTGGACGCACGACTTTAGAGATGCCACAACTTTGGAAACTTGTATATACACAACTCCTCCTCTTATCAACACTATCATCATTCATTAACCCTTTTCCTCCCCGTCCCTTTTCCCCAGTGTAGAGTAGCAGGCCAGAGCAAGTTGCAGCTCAGGCCGACCTCTCTGCCTTTCTGTAAATAAATTTCTCTCTCTATCACTTCTAAGGCCTCCGTTTTACAGCTTCATAACAGTTCCTTTCGTGAAAAAGTGGGGTAATGTGACTGCCATAAGGAACATTTGCAACAGCACGAATAGCCTGTAACAGCACGAACAAGCTCAGTAGGCCTGAAGTGATTACTGCAGTGACCAAGGAACCTATTTATTACACTCCAAGCTAAGTCTGATTTATTCATTACATCAATGTTGAACAGGTTATTTAAACACTTTCTCTTTTCATGGCGTAAGAGACTGTTAACTTTATTCCTTTGCACTTCGAAAGGTTTAACGTGTCCTCGTTTTTATCGTTTATATCGTTTAAGAAAATCTCAAATAATTTATTTTTACGTTTCTGTTCCTGGACCTTGGTCAACCGAGATTTCTTGGCTCTGCGTGCATGTTTAAGTAATTTGTACGGAAAGCACTTCTTGTACGCACTTTTGAATTTATCATGGAAACAATTATACGCGACCTCTGATTTCTGCTGGCTAAATACGTCTGACAAATCGATTAACGATGTCTCATTGCGCCATGCAGCTAATGTGTGTTCATTGATATCTTGAACAACCACTGGTTCTATTAGTTAAGACTGTGCATGAGACACCGTTTCGCGGATAACCGAAAACGAGCGAAGACGGTCACTAATGGGTGCGCTGAGCACGCCAGAAAAAAGTTTCGCAGCTTCTGTATTAGTAACGAACACATCAATAATGTCGCGACGTCTTTATTATTGCGGATTGGGAGGGTGATAACAATAATAAAACTGTTAATCAAGACCCACATTGCTAGTTGAAGCAATAAGAATGCACGCAAGGCACCTTTCACGGACTCCTTGCCACCATCTAGCCTCTCTACCTGCGGAGAGACCACATGCCTCGTTCTGCCGAACGGTGCCGCACATCGTCAGGCTACACCATTTTGCTTCAAACCTGCCGCGAGACCTTCCACTCCTCCTTAATGCCTCATTCAGCCAACGATACTGGCTGAATCGACAGTACCTGGCGTCCGGAGAAAAGTAGACATGTCATCGCCGGCTCTTAAACAGCTTACCTTACTCCTATTATATGAAAAGTACCGGAATTACACCCACATATACACCGACGGCTCCGTCTTGTAGAACAGTTCTACCGCCGCTGTCGTTATTCCGGAAAAAGCCACCTCTATCAAGAAGAAAAAATCTCACTTGACAACGTCGATGGCAGCAGAACTCGCAGCGCTTCGAGTCGCACTACACTTTATTAATGACGAACCAACACACAAATGGCTCGTTTTCTGCGACTCGAAGGCGGCACTGCAGAGTTTACTGTCAGCCTTATGGCGCGGTCCACAGGAACAACTCGTTTTCGAAATCACAGAGGCCATACACCACCTGACTGAGGAAGGACATGAAATCATCTTTCAGTGGCTACCAAGTCACCGTAGAATCATTGGCAGTGAACGTGCCGATCAAGCTGCTCGTTCAGCTCATGAAGGAAAACAACCGCCTATCGATCCCGCTGTCTAGGACTGATGCTGCAAGGATGCTCTGCCTACTTGCACGCCAATGCATTTCATCAGACTGGAATAAACCTCATTTTATGCACGCCCAATTTACAACTTGGATCCAACCTGAAGCCTTCGACTTCCACCAAGACTTCCCCGAAGAGACCAGACCCTTTTGTGTAGGCTATGGTTGGGCGTCGCGTTTAGCAATGCCTATGCGTTCCGCATACGGATGGCCGACAACGCAGCATGTGGCGATTGTGGGGACGCGGAAACGATTTGTCACGTTCTTTGTCAGTGCTCACAATACAATGTGCAGAGACAATCACTTTCCGTCGTGCTGAACTAGGTGGACGACCAGCCTTTATTGGAAGAAATAATTCTGCAACATCGAAGCGACTCAACATCGAATCAGAAAGACGTGCAAGCGCTTCTGCGCTTCCTGAAATCGACTGGCCTGTGTGAACGTCTGTGATCGGAACGCCTTTTCTGTTATCTATGCCTGTGTTTTTTTCTCGTTTTTTTATCTGTCTCTCTCTCTATCTCTCTGCACTCTTTTCAACCCCTATACCCCCTCCCTCCCCCCCAGTGTAAGCTAGCAAACCGGGAACTCGCTTCTGGTTAACTTCCCTGTGTTTCCTCTCTCGCTCTCTCTCTCTTTATCAATAAAATACTTTGACACAATTCAAATTGCTTAAGCGATGATGTAGAAAGAATGATATTCAAATCTCCGGCAAGAACTATCTTGTAACAATTGACATTTACCCAACTTAAAAAGCCGGCAGATCCCACGCCCTGCGGGAATCGATGTTATGCGAAGCAGTGTGCGGGGAGCCTACCAAGTTACCGAAACGACCATGTGAGCACCACGACTTAGGCGGCTGTTTCATGACCTACGTGATACGCATGCTATGACATTCATGTCATGAGTCCTGAGGAGTCCCTTTAGCTAGGCTTAAGAGACCTTAAGCCGAAAGCCTTAGTCATGCTCATGGGTATGACTTCGACCATCAATCTTTAGCCTTTTCCTTCACGTAGTACCACATCCGAACCCATTACATTGGTTTTTGAGTGTTAATCTTTTTTCGCTGAGGCTGTCATTTTTGCCGAGTCATGGTCATGACATTGGCTTCTACCACAATCCTTTAGTGTTTCCATCACTTAGTAACCACGTCAGAACTCATTTCGGTGGTTTTTGAGTGTCAATCTTTTTTTATGAGTCATTGTCGTTTTTGCTGAGTCATGCTCATGACTATCACTTCTACCATCATCCTTGAGTGTTTTCTTCACTTAGCAACCACGTCAGAACGCATTTGAATGGTTTTTGAGTGCTAATTTTTTTGGCTGAGTCATTGTCATTTTTGTTGAGTCAGTGCTCATGACTATGACTTCTACTAACTTCTTTTAGTGTTCCTTCACTTATTAAGCACGTCAGCACTCATTCTGGTGTTTTTTTTTGCTGAGTCTTTGTCATTTTTGCTGTGACATGCACATGTTAATCAGTGTAATCAGTGTAAATATCACTTCTACCATCATCCTTTAGTGTTTATTTCACTTACTACCCACGTCACAACTCATTTCGGTGTCTTTTGAGTGAATCTTTTTTCGCTGAGTCATTTTCATTTTTGCAGAGTCATGCTCATGACTATGACTTCTACTATAATCATTTAGTGTTTGCTTATCTTATTACGCACGTCCGAATCCATTTCAGTAGTTTTTGAGTGTTAATTTTTTTCGCCTGGTCATTGTCATTTTCGTTGAGTCATGCTCATGACTATGACTTCTACCAACTTCTTTTAGTGTTCCTTCACTTATAAGCACGTCAGCACTCATTCTGGTGTTTTTTTTTTGTTTTTTTTTTTGGCTGAGTCTTTGTCATTTTTGCTTGACATGCACATGTTAATCAGTGTAATCAGTGTAAATATCAGATCCTTTAGTGTTTATTTCACTTACTACCCACGTCACAACTCATTTCGGTGTCTTTTGAGTGAATCTTTTTCGCTGAGTCATTTTCATTTTTGCAGAGTCATGCTCATGACTATGACTTCTACTATAATCATTTAGTGTTTGCTTATCTTATTACGCACGTCCGAATCCATTTCAGTAGTTTTTGAGTGTCGCCTGGTCATTGTCATTTTCGTTGAGTCATGCTCATGACTATGACTTCTACCAACTTCTTTTAGTGTTCCTTCACTTATTAAGCACGTCAGCACTCATTCTGGTGTTTTTTTTGTTTTTTTTTTGGCTGAGTCTTTGTCATTTTTGCTTTGACATGCACATGTTAATCAGTGTAATCAGTGTAAATATCAGTTCTACCATCATCCTTTAGTGTTTATTTCACTTACTACCCACGTCACAACTCATTTCGGTGTCTTTTGAGTGAATCTTTTTTCGCTGAGTCATTTTCATTTTTGCAGAGTCATGCTCATGACTATGACTTCTACTATAATCATTTAGTGTTTGCTTATCTTATTACGCACGTCCGAATCCATTTCAGTAGTTTTTGAGTGTTAATTTTTTTCGCCTGGTCATTGTCATTTTCGTTGAGTCATGCTCATGACTATGACTTCTACCAACTTCTTTTAGTGTTCCTTCACTTATTAAGCACGTCAGCACTCATTCTGGTGTTTTTTTTTGTTTTTTTTTGGCTGAGTCTTTGTCATTTTTGCTTTGACATGCACATGTTAATCAGTGTAATCAGTGTAAATATCAGTTCTACCATCATCCTTTAGTGTTTATTTCACTTACTACCCACGTCACAACTCCTTTCGGTGTCTTTTGAGTGAATCTTTTTTCGCTGAGTCATTTTCATTTTTGCAGAGTCATGCTCATGACTATGACTTCTACTATAATCATTTAGTGTTTGCTTATCTTATTACGCACGTCCGAATCCATTTCAGTAGTTTTTGAGTGTTAATTTTTTTCGCCTGGTCATTGTCATTTTAGGCCGCTGTTTCATGACCTACATGACACGTATGTCATGAAATTTATGTCAGGACTTATCATTTCTGTTCTTCATACGCTATTGTCATGCTATGCCAATTTTGGTACCTAACAAGTTAACGCAACGACTATGAGGGCACCAAGACGTACGCAGTCATTTCATGACCTACATGACACACATGTCACTGTATTCATGTCATAACATATCATTTGTTTCGTCATACACTCTTATGATACTATTGGTGCTATTACCAATTTTGGTAAACACCAAGTTAACGATACGACCATGAGAGCACCAAGACGTAGGCGGATAGATAGATAGATAGATAGATAGATAGATAGATAGATAGATAGATAGATAGATAGATAGATAGATAGATAGATAGATAGATAGATAGATAGATAGATAGATAGATAGATAGATTCAAAGTGGCAAATGTTCGCCAAGAAATGCTTCACATTTGATACGTATCTAGGAATGCTAGAAAATTCGCCCTGTTACCGCTAGGAGTGCGGTATAAAGCCCTCAAAAGAGAATGGTCACATTGCACAGTCACAACTTCAGAGTCACTAGTGATGCCCGAAATTAGATGAACTAAAAAACATTTTATCGAGTTCTTAGCCATCAAGATCATTCCACCTCTCATTTTTGTTCAATGATTCAAGAAATAGGTTACATAGTGAGGTGATTTTAGAACGTCGGTCTCATTCCGATACCAAGTTTCAGTAACCATAAGAACATCCGCTTAGAACTAAGGGTTGTGAATAGCGCAACTATTTGGTCATTTTTATTGCGTGCGAGTTGAGCATTAAAATTAATGAAAGACATTCTATTCTCACACGTAGAAAACAGTGTGCCTAATTTATGAAGTGTCACGCAAGCGTTGTTTGCAATGTTTGTATACATATGTGGCGTGCTACGCGGTGTGGTCTGGTCACGCTGGTCACACCGGCACAGTGTAAAATAGCATGCAACGCAATAAGGAGCTCTTCCCGTGCCAGTCGCAGTGTCAGGGTCCTGTAAATCGAAACAAATTTCTTTTGAAAAAGCGTCTTTCAGTTGATTGTCAGTTACTATTTCTTAATAACAGGTCCTGCATGGTAGCAATGACGTGGACCGGGCTTCCCTCAGTCTTTCTCGCTTTAATTCGGCAAATGACGACCTAGAGAAATGGTCCCTGACGTATAGATTAGCCTCTTGGGACTCATAAGCAGTGAGTCAGTCCTAAGCGGTGCATAAGCAGAAACGCTGTCTGAGGTTGTATATCCCATAGGATGCATATAAATGACGCCAATGTACGAATCGCCATTTACTGTAAAGAATTTATTTAACCCATTCACTAAAGGTTAGCTTCGCAATAGAATTCCGCTTGCGCGTTGTATCTTCATATTTTCTTATTTCAAGCGAAGCTTGTATTGGCTCACAAGTTTCGGTGGTGTTGTCGTGGTCACGCAAAAAAAAAACCCGGCTGCTCCCAGAGTAGATCACGGAGCCGGGTCATTTGACGCGTGCGGCCAATCGGGGTCGTTTGGTGTCTCGCGGTGAAGGAAAGGGTAGGAAAGGGGTTGGCGCGCACTTCGCCAGGCGTCCCTCGCCTCATATCAAGCCCGGCGCCCGGATAGGAAGACCACGCGTGGTTCGTTCCGCCGTGGAGCAGGTTGCGTTTGAGCAACGGCGCCGCGAACTCTATCGGAAAAGGGGTCGTCGTCGACGTGCCGATGCTAGTGTGAGGGCTGCCGAAGCCCAGGCGAGACGTCAGCGAAGAGCCGCGGACCCCGAGTTGCCGGAGCGCAAGAGAGAGAGAGAGACTTTATTTGCTCCAGAGGTAGGGTTCTGCAGAGCGCCTGTGGATCGGTCCTCAGTCCAGGACTCCCGTAGCCTTAGCTTCCCGTCTGGCGCGTTCAACCAGCCAAATCTGGTCGTCCGGTTCCCAGCTTCGCGGGAGCGCGAAGTTGAGGCCAAATGTCAGCGAAGAGCTGCCGACCCCGAGTTGCGGGATCGCGATGTTGTGGCCAAACGTCATAAATTTTAAAACTGAAAATAAATTATGGGGTCTTACGGTACGAAAACCACCATCTGATTATGAGGCACGCCGTAGTGAGGAATGCCGGATTAATTTGGGCCACCTGGGATTCTTTAACGTGCACCTAAATCTCAGCACACAGCTGTTTTCTGCACTTCGCCCCCATCGAAATGCGGCCGCCGGGGCCGGCATTTGATCTCGCGACTTCGTACTTAGCAGCCCAATACCATAGCCACTAAACAACCATCGTGGGTGCCAAACGTCAGCGTCGTCTTGCCCTCCAGGAACCCGACAACGGTGTCGCACGCCTCGGCAACGCTAGTGCTAAACTTCCCCGGTGCGACAGCCAGGTCTAAACGCGAGTTTCTCAACCGGAACTTCGGAGCCAGTGGTACTCGTCAGTGCAATTCGTTCCGAAGGACACCAAAGAAACACACGACAAGCTTTTCTTAGCACCATTTTCCAGTAGGGGAAGGGTTGGTCATTTTTTGTGCTCCGCTAGGAAGCGGGGGGGAGGAATAATCACTCTGACTGCAGCCAACATACTGCCAAGGCTCAAACCAGCAGTGATGATTACCGTATCAGCCTACCTCAGTCTCCCAATCTCTACTTTCTTCCATTTTTTCTTTCTTGGCCGCCCATGCTGTTCTTTGCATGGGTGCGCTCCAGAAGTATGTAAGCATGATAGAGAGAAGCTCTATGAAAAAAATTGAGGTGTTTCACGTCTAGATGGTGACAGGCTGATTGGCCTACGCAAGGGCTATATTAGTCATCTATGACGAATTTCTGTTAAGGCTGGGTACTGTATTCTCGTTGATATGGAGCTGGTGGAAGTAACGATAGAAATAATGCAGCTTCCTCAACGCTTGGTGGATGATTACGTACAAGATGCGCGCCAGACTTACGGAAAAGTGATTTCAGCGTCTAAGGATCGTTGCAAGGTAACTAGTAGGGAATTATTGGGAACAGTTAACCATGATGTTCAGCTGTAGCTTGCCGTGGGAGTCAGCCTTACTGAAATCCCGCGCCTGTTGACATTTTGTGGCATACAAAATCTTGCCCTCGTTTGGAAAAGACCACCTTAATCATTTCGCGGACTGCTGGTCTCAGCATATTGGCCCACAAAGTTGGTCAGATTCGCCATCAGTGCCTGACGCCTCGTTGTGCTGTCATCTGATGGTTCGGAAACTGTGCTAAGGGCTCTGTGCTGGCGTATTCTGACGAGCTACAGCATCTCACGCAAGCAGAACACATCATCGGTGTCTCTGAGGTTCTAGGTGCAACCAGTCATCTGCCAACTGCCACCACTGATGAACATCAGCACGTAGGTGTAGAAAAAAGTGTTGCGATATTGACTGAAGATATGTGTCAATGGCGCATTAGGCACATACAGAGAAAGCAACACAGGCTAGTAAGGAATCTGAGGCTGCTAAGGAAAGCAACGAGCACGCGACGCGACATTCCAGCTAATGAAGCCATCACTAATTCTCTCATCACAGGAAGGCGATGACGACGAATATAGCACGATGAATGCCAGCGTCTCCTCGGGAAGCACGTGGCTTACTAATTCTCACTCGATACGAAACTGGGCGAGGCTCTTCTTTGAAAGAAGAGTGTTGGGGAGATAGTCCTCGGTGCTTCCTTGGTGGAGAAGGTGAATTCAATTCATCTGAGTGTTTAGGCCTATGCTTTGGAACGTGAGCCGTTACACCAACACAATATGTGGGAATGGAATGGTCTTGTGTGTCCAGATTAATACGCCACTGTTCTACTTCATGCCTAGAATTTGTGACAATATTGGTCGAAATTATTGCACAGCCCCCATTACGACCCCTCTGGGAGACCTTGAGTTGGTTTCTGGTATATAATGATATTGTTTGGTTTTGATTTCAGTGATAGAATGATGCGGCAGCCATTCATTCAAGGCGATAAATGTAAAACACAACATAAACGTCTATCGCAAAGGGAACGACCCATTACTTACCAAATGTACACCATTTAGTCTAATGAAATTACCCTCTCTACGTGTATTACGCACACTGTGGCATTGTGAACAGGAAATGTCCGGCAACAATACCCAATGACGTGAAGGAGCTCACCGATTGTTCCCGTCCTGCTTCTAAATAACGTGACCTCATGGCAAGTGCCGTTGCCCATCTGCCACTCCGATGGAGCCCACGCAGGTTGACAAAGGCCTTCATCCGACAAGATCTCTCGTCGTCTAAGCGACACTTGGCGAATTGTGACTGCAGTTAAATTCCCCAACTTATTTACTTTCTCAGTCCTTTCATCATCTGCACTACCCTCATGAGGACGATGATGGCACTGACGAGGACAGCGACTACAGACGCTCTATACTGCCTTCGCCGTCATTATCTGGTCGTCGTCAGGCTAATCCCTCGTCCTCAGCTGCACCAGGGCGAAGAATCATGTGCAGATTCCACGCCCTCTGGTATCGATGTTACACGACAAATGGTTTGGTCTTTTATGGTATTAGTATGGTGTGGGGCTCCGCAAAGCGTCACCGGATAGACCATTATGTTTTCCGGGCGAGCAATTTTGTTTGGGAAACAAGCATTGTGTGCGACGACCACAGAAAGGGGCGATGACGACGGATATAGTACGACGGTGATGGCATGACGACTGCTTTACTGTATTATGGCGAATAACTTTTACAACCTCGACTGATGCGACCTGGGTTGATCGCCAAGGTAGTAGAGTGTCACATAGCCTCTCAAAGCGCCAGCTGCTACGAAGGACGGATAGGAAACTTGCGTATTCAAACTTTTATAAGCAACTGGTTGCTATGCGACGTCACGCACGTGAAGGACAGCAGTAAAGTTCGGTAACCTATCGCTAAACTAAAGTTAGATAAAATGCAGTATTCGGTTTCTTTCCACTTCCAATCCTTCTGACGACTATTACTAGTCACTGCCGCAGAGCCATATATACTCCCCCCCCCTCCCCTATTATGCATCAATAGCGAGAGCTATTATACATCAAAGCCAAACTGCTGCCCCATTTATCACGGGACGCATAACGCGATGTCTTAAAAAAGTGGGCTGAACAATCGTGAACGGCAGTCTTTCTTTTTTAAGGCCACTTCTTCACAGCATTCTTGCTTCGGCTATAAAAAGCAGAGCACTTCCCCTGAAAGACGTCAAACATCTCCTTTATTTCATGCTGTAGCTCTCTATACAGTTTCGTAGCTGAAAATTTTCATTATTCTACTCTAATGCACTCCTCTGCATATTTGTTACGCAAACGCAGCTGTTCACGGCGCAGCGCCGAAGCAATAGAACGCTTTAAATATTCATCTTGCACTCTCGGCAACATCCTCTCTATACCCACTCTTTCGGACAGATGCTCTGAGTTACAGAGGAAAGCGTATGCACAAGTTATAATTAAGTTTGTTATGTACTTCATAAGTAGTCCTAGAGAGTCGAGAGTGAACAAGCAAGTGCCAAGAATGGGCAGAGCAGCTATTACAGACCCTTGAGCTCCTAGAGCTCACTAGACACTTACACGTCTGTTTCTGTCACTGCGATATTTTCCGTCACCTTTCTTCGCCACAGTCTAAAAGCTGGTCTAGCAAAATAAAGTTCCTTAAGGAAGTAGTCCAAGAATATTCGCAGTCCATACCATATGTAATTCATTATTGTAACTGCTCTGCCAAAAGAACAAACTATTGAGCTGGTCCCAGATGCACGCCAACAATTCTTGCCGCTCACTTACCTTAATCTGTCTCTGCAGAATGGTAGAGATAAGAGATGGCAGAACGGTAATCTTTGTACCCGCGGCTAGGCGTGAAGCTAAAGTTTTTCCAGTAAGCTTAACAGTATGAAGCCTTAAACAAACTACGTGTGTTTCAAGACACGCTTTTCAAGAGCTACCTTGGGAGTAGCTGGTTCGTACTTTTGAGCACAGAAGAAAGCTACCTTTGAGCACGAATTTCCCAAGCACAGGCTTTTTACTTTCGCGCACTGAAGTCAAGCAACAATACCCCCAGATGTGCTCAATGAGTCACAAAAAGCGTCACATCGTTTAAGCTATTCGTAACAATGCGTATGTGCAGTACAACATACTTTATACCGTCTTAAATTGTATTCCACCGGGTAACTGAACGCAGAGTGTAGTCCATAATACACAGTATTGCATCAACTGCAGCTCTGCGGACCATCGGCCGAGTGTTTTCTGCTGGCCTTTTGCGGCGGGCTTGATTGTTAGGTCGGTATCCAGTGCTGACTGCATTGCAAGAAATAAAAAGGAATGTTTCATATGCTCTTACAGATAACTGCTGAGCACAACTCGTACATCGGGCATCGACACCTTAATTAGGCATGAGGTTCAACTTTGGGAACCACCGCAATGTCATGAAAATTTGCTTTAGCAGTGAATTTGTTAGGGCCAAGAGAAGTGCTTGAAAACGTTCTATGCGTGTTCCTCTTTTCCAGGGTGAAATAAATCCCGCAGTGAGGTTAAATTTGAACGCAATGAAGAGGGGTGGGGGGGGGGGGGGGGCAAGTTAGGGGAGATCTGGGGGTAAAGCTTTAGTTTTATAGGTTCATTATGAGCTTTCGAAGCAATTTGCTTCCTTTATCACGATATGCATTATAGAAAGCGCGTAGTTTCATTGCCCGGTGTGCTGGGCGAACTAAACGGGGCACCGACAATGGGTGTGCCTGCTGTAAGAGAAAGGAAAGGACGAGGCGGGGAGGGGGCATGTTATGGGCACAGAACGAAGAAAATTTATTCTGTGTGAGGTATTTACTTTGAGCCATTTTAGAAAAAAACTATAAGTAAACTTATTTTACGAGCGATGTAGAAACTTTTCCGGTGTCCTGAAAGCAGGTAGACACATGAGGCTCAAATTTGGAGGTCAAGCGCGTTATGTGTGATGTGTGAGCAAGGTTTAAAGAACGCCACTTAATCACGAGCCTTGCAAAATATCACTTATGCAAGGGCTCGAAAGCGTTACACAGCTGATATCAGTGTATTCAACGTCGCGTGCAAAATAAATATGGCGTTGGGTTGACATTTCGCCGAAATCGGGAATAGGTTAAGGGTGTGGTTGCAGTAATAGTTTCTTTGGTTTTCTAATGGGCTTCGTAGATACACACGCAATACATGTTTTCGATCTATTTTCATTCGGTATACGAAGCGGAGGAAAACTTGGCGCAGTGTCCTCGGTGAACTATTTTAGTACCAAGTTTGTATCTTGCGAAAGTAGGCGGCAGGTATTTGTTGATGTGCAGCCGGCAAAGAGTAACATTTGAGGGCTAAGTATAGCTGTTAAGCAAATTACTTATGCACGCGCCACCCAGCGGTATCATCATCATCATCATCAGCCTATATTTATGTCCACTGCAGGACGAAGGCCTCTCCCTGCGATCTCCAATTACCCCTGTCTTGCGCAAGCGTATTCCAACTTGCGCCTGCAAATTTCCTAACTTCATCATCCCATCTGGTTTTCTGCCGACCTCGACTGCGCTTCCCTTCTCTTGGTATCCATTCACTAACCCTATATAATGGTCCACCGATTATCCATCCTATGCATTACATGGCCTGCCCAGCTCCATTTCTTCCGCTTAATGTCAACTACAATATCGGCTATCCCCGTTTGTTCTCTGATCTGCACCGCTCTCTTCCTGTCTCTGAACGTTAGACCGAACATTTTTCGTTCCATCGCTGTTTGTGCAGTCCTTAAGTTGTTCTCAAGCTTCTTTGTTAACCTCCAAGTTTCTGCCTCATATGTTAGCACCGGTAGAATGCAATGATTGTACACTTTTCTTTTCAACGACAGTGGTAAGGTCCCAGTCAGGATTTGGCAATGCCTGCCACACATGCACTCCAACCCAATTTTATTCTTCTGTAAATTTCTTTCTCGTTATCAGGGTCCCCTGTGAGTAATTGACCTAGATAAACGTACTCCTTTACAGACTCTAGAGGCTGACTGGCGATCCTGAATTCTTGTTACCTTGCCAGGCTATTGAACAATATATTTGTCTTCTGCATATTCATCTTAAACCTAATTCTTACACTTTCTCTATTAAGGTCCTCAATCAGGCCCAGCGGTATACGTGTCTCTAAAGAAATGCGCTGGAGGCGTGCGCGATCGTCCCAAAAAACTAAAATTACCATAGCGAAAAGATCTCTTGGATAGCCCCACGTCGATGTTCAGCGAGAATATGGGCAACAATATGGCTCATGTGTGTGCAAAGTTCACGGTCCTTAACGCAATAACTCCTTTGCAGTAAATTACTTATGCACTTAAAATCACTTATAGCGTGGTTATACAGATGGATCACCAGTGCCACTGAAGAACCCATCATGCTGGGAACTTCACATTTTTCAGAAATGGGGGCATGTACGGATAATTTTTATTTTTAATTTAAAATTTTTGCCTTAAATACAGGTGTGTCAATTTTCAGGAGTTATAAGAAGCACGTACATTTTCCAACTGCCCATTGTGGACTAGTGTGGCCCGGACTTTATAATTGGCGTAAATTCCATTCCATTCTGTCGCGCGACAGAAAGGCGAAGTGGGCGCAGTCCAAAAGCTTTGGGCCAATAACGGAGGGCTGACGGCGTATATTGTTTGGAGTCGGAAATAAGTATTATTTTGTTTGAGCTAAGCATGCATAATCAGAGTGCACACGTCATGTCAGATTAGGAGTTCTCGCAGTTTTCGAGACGCAGCATGACACAGTGGGGGCAGCTCGAAAAAACTTGACCAATCGTGGAGATGCCATCGCAGAAATGGAATAGAAAAGTTTGTAATAGCTTTACCTAATAGTGCCCCAGCAGCAGACAAAGTGGACGTGTTCCCTAGGTGGATATTTAGATACCCTCTTGCTATGTGTTATAGTCGCTGCTTGTTTCCAGCTTGGGCGAAAGTACGCAGCGTTTCAAAATCGATTTTTGTTTGCTACTTACACCTACACACACGTATACACACACACACACACACGGCGCTCGTGTTTCTTTTCATTCAGTTACACGCTGGTTCTCGTACCAAGCAAATGTTAACCAACAAGCACATTTTCGCACCATTCTGCTTCTATGCTCATGCATCCATACGTCTTATTATTGCCAGCTTTAACAGACGATGGTGGCGTAGGCGTCGAAAATATTTCCGAACAGGCCTGACTTCAGTAAATAAAACATTGCTTCAGGTGTAATATGTGATATATTCACATTACCCTAAGCTGCTGCTCGGATCTCACCCAAAGGTGGTGTGGATTAAATCCACACCACAGTTTAAGAGCGCGCGATCTTACGGCGTGGTACAGATTAGCTATAGGAGTACAGAGTGCGGATTAATTCTGACAAAGCAGCTTTCCTTTGAACATGAGTGTGTCTGCACGGCTGGATGATTTTTGCCTTCTTCCCACATATTTGCGTTAACGGGAATCAAACTTGTTAACTTGCACCGACCAGCCGGAGATCATTGACAATGAGCCATACATTTGGGCCTCCCCGTGTCCATCCTATCCACTAATAATGGAAGTGGTCCGCACTGTTTATCACCGACAAAATTGTCGCAGCTAATGCGTGTCTGCTCTGCAGGCGCCTCCATTGTTCTGCAGCCAGCTGTAAGGCAACAATGCTGCTTTGCGTTTTTCTCAGCCACCTTAATCGTGGCGAGGAGCGCATCGTATAATTTTTCATCTCCCTCTGCTTGGATAGTGTGATTGACCGCTGTTCGGACACCATTGTTCCCACTCTATTGGGACGTCACGTGTGTAACCTATTTTTGCAGGTCATTTAGTTCAGGGACAACGACCGATAAATGCTTTGGTTAGAGTGGCGCGACAGACATCGTGAATCACGACGCACAGCACACAACGGGCTCTTTTCTGCCGCTGTCGTTTTCTTCGATGCTACAATAGAGTCACCCAAGAAGCTGCACAACCACAGGGTGGGACTCGATACTAGAGTCCCACTATGGCCATTTTTTTGCCATGGCTCGATACTAGAGGTACGAACCGTGGCAAAAAAAATTATAAAATAAAATGGAATCAGTTTTTCTCTCGAAAAGTAATAACAAGCAATTCAAACACAATTTCGAGCAGAAAGAAGAACAAAGCTTCCCTTTCTTCCCACGAACTTACAAAGCCAGAGAAGTGATAAAAACAGAATAGGTTGTTCTAGCTTCTAGATTTTACGTGTTTGTGCTTCCCATCACTTACAGTGTGTTCGTAGAAAAACTTACGTTTGATGTCACGTTGGCTGCACAGATTCGATTAATCATTTGTTTCTGATAGAGGTAATAAAAAATAGGTTATATGATGTTTCTCATGCCCTTCAATGTTATCGGAATTTTAGTGTTCCTAATACAAAGGTAGACAGCAAAGTAATAAAAAGTTATACAATGTGACACTACAGAGACGTTTGCGTGGCCCGATCTGTGACTGGTAGCCTGCAGTTTTTATTGCGTTGCATTCGATTGTAGCTTTGGAGGTGTTGAATAAGATATTCCGCGTGATATTGTTACGGGGAGAATATATATACAATGGATATATTTACAAGGTAAGGCACACAACGCTACAGCAATGGTTCAGGAGAGCGCGTGCACACCATAAAGCCACGCCGTCGTCATCGACATCGTCCAAGCACCGACCACAGGATCGCCACTCGTGAAATTACCCGCCGGCGGCAGAAGCTCCGTCCCGGTGCAATTAGGGCCCGGGTCGAGAGTGGTACGGTTTAAGGCGCGAGACATGGACTATGTCACTCGCGATTGTTGCAGAGGCTGACTTAGGATTTAGCGGAGCGATTTCGTAGGTCACATTAGTGACTTTGCGTACGACGCGGTAAGGGCCAGCATAACGGGAGAGGAGTTTTTCGCATAGGCCAACGCGATGTGACGGGGACCACAGCAAGACGAGCGATCCTGGAGGGAAGTTCACCTCCCGGTGTCGGTGGTCATAGAGACATTTTTGGTTGACCTGTGAAGCCGACAAGCGATCGCGGGCAACCTGACGGGCGATGTCAGCACGGGCAAGAGCATCACGAGCATAGGCAGAGGATGTGTCTGCTTGAGGATGAAGTATGGTGTCCATAGGCAATGGTGGGTCGTAGCCAAACAGTAGATAAAAAGGTGAGTAGCCAGCGGTGTCGTGACGAGAATTGTAGGCGAAGGTCACAAAAGGCCAGTTAATGTCCCAGTCTCGGTGGTCTTCAGACACGTACATAGCAAGCATATCTGTGAGAGTACGGTTGAGGCGTTCAGTAAGGCCGTTTGTCTGTGCATGGTACGCAGTGGTGAACTTGTGATTGGTCGAGCAAGAACGAAGAATGTCGTCGACTACTTTAGACAGGAAGCAGCGGCCGCGGTCCGTGATTAACTGACGAGGAGCACCGTGGCGCAGGATGACGTCGTGAAGAAGGAAATCGGCTACATCAGTAGCACAGCTGGTGGGAAGTGCTCGCGTAACAGCGTACCGCGTTGCGTAGTCAGTAGCGACTGCAACCCACCTATTGCCAGTGGTTTACATGGGGAAAGGCCCTAGAAGATCGGGTCCCACCCGGAAAAATGGTTCATTAGAGATATCGAGGGGCTGAAGCCTGCCAGCAGGCAGTATAGGGCAGGAGTCTTGCGTCGCTGGCAGAGGTCACAAGCCACAACGTACTCTCGCACAGAACGGTAGAGACCAGGCCAAAAGAAGCGCCTACGGATGCGATCATACGTGCGTGACACGCCTAGGTGTCCAGCCGTCGGTGCATCGTGAAGCTGGCGCAAAACAGTAGAGCGAAGATGCGCGCGAACAACAAGAGCTCAGCGCCGTCAGGCCGGGCGTTGTAGCGGTGTAAGGTGTCGTTGTGGAGTACAAACATCCGTAGGGAAGGGTCAGGGTGTGGTGAGTTGAGACCGTCTATAATAGGCCGCAAAGGTGAGTCGCGGCGCTGTTCGTCAGCTATGTGGACGAAGTCTGTAATGGCCAGAACAAAGGTGTCAGGTTCATCTTCAGTGTATCAGGGGGATCGACCGGGTATCGTGACAAGCAGTCAGCGTCTTGGTGAAGCCGTCCAGATTTGTAGAACACAGAAAATGAGTACTCTTGCAAGCGGAGTGCCCAACGGCCAAGGCGACCAGTGGGGTCCTTGAGCGAGGAAAGCCAGCAAAGCGCATGGTGGTCTGTAATACCTGAAAAGTGCCTGCCATACAGGTACGGGTGGAATTTTGCGATGGCCCAGACGCGAGCTAAGCACTCGCGTTCTGTGATCGAGTAATTTTGCTCCGACGGCGACAGAAGGCGGCTTGCATAGGCGACCACGCGGTGGAGGCCGTGCTGCTGTTGTGCAAGGACGGCGCCTATACCGTGGCCACTGGCGTCGGTACGAACGTCCGTGCTGGCTGACGGGTCGAAATGTGCACCCCGCACCTCCACCAAAGATGTTATGGTGAGAATATATATACAATGGATATATTTACAAGGTAAGGTGCACAACGGTACAGCAATGGTTCAGGAGAGCGCGTGCACACCAGAAAGCCACGCCGTCGTCGTCGTCCAAGCACCGACCACAGGATCGCCACTCGTGACAATATGTAATAGCATAGTCCCAATGGCATATCTATAACATTTATTTTTGCAACCACTATGTATTCAAGAAATCCGCATGCTCATCAGTGAGGACAAATGTCGCAGCCCTTATTTATTTTCTTACCTCCACGCGATCTAAAAAAAAATCGCAGCCTTTCCACTCTGTGAATGTGAGCTACAAGCAAGGGGTTTATTATAGCGTATATAATAAAATTGTATACTCTTCTAGAAAAGTCAAACAATTTTTTCAATAGTCTACTGCGAGGCCGCAATGATTGACATCAAGTATCACAATCTTGAGGTGTTGTTAAGATGTTACACAGATGGTGGTTCATGTTGTCGTGTTGCAAAAATATGCTTCTTCCGAGCTTGTGCTTATGTTGGGCTCTCATTGCGTCATTACAGTTAAAAAAACACAACAGCACCTTCAGGCATCACGCCATGCACATAACAAACCTGGCCACCCACCACGGGGTTCACTTTGTGATGAGAGTGAATGCAAAATGGCTCCCATGCTTGCACTGAGGCCCATGGTAAATAATTCCAGGTGGTCAAAATTAATACAGAGCTCCCCATGCTACAACATCGCTAATAAGTCACTGTGAACTTTAAGGACGTGAAACCTCAGAAGGACCCGTCCGGGTTGCTTAGTGGCTTGGCGCTAGGCTGCTTAGTACGAGGTCGTGGGATCGAATCCCGGCCATGACGGCCGCAATTCAATGGGGCGAAATGCAGAAACACTCGTGTACTTAGATTTAGGTGCACGTTAAAGAACCCCAGGTGGTCCAAGTTATTCCACAGTCGCCCACTACGGCGTGCCTCATAATCAGAACGTGGTTTTGGCACGTCATCATTATCATCATCATAATCATCATCCGCCTATATTTATGTGCAGTGCAGGACGAAGGTCTCTCCCTGCAATCTCCAATTACCCCTGTCTTGCGCTAGCTGATTCCAACTTGCGCCTGCTAGTTTCTAACTTCATCACCCCACCTAGTTTTCTGCCGTCCTCGATTGCACTTCCCTTCTGTTGGTATCTATTCTGTAACCCTAATGGTCCACCGGTTATCCATCCTACGCATTACATGACTTGCCCAGCTCTATTTTTTTCCTCTTAATGCCAGCTAGACTATCGGCTATTCCCGTTTGCTCTCTGATCCACACCGCTCTCTTCCTGTCTCTTAACGTTAGGCCTAAAATTTTTCGTCCCATTGCTCCTTGAGCTGTCCTTAACTTGTTCTCGAGATTCTTTGTTAACCTCCAAGTTTCTGCCCCACATGTTAGCACTGGTAGATTGCAATGATTGTATGCTTTTCTTTTCAACGACAGTGGTAAGCACTCATGTTTTGGCACATAAAACCCCCTAATTTAACTTTAAACCTTAGAATGCTTTAATAAGGCCGTTTGTACTTCTTTGTTTCCTGGTGACCATCTTTCAAAGGCTAAAAAATGTTCATAGTTATCGCCCAGTGCAAGACGCGCCTTTCTGTATCGGAAATTCCTTGAATGCTATCACTTGCTCTATCTGTTGTTGATGTGGTTGCCAAGCCTTATGTAATCACATTGAGGGTGCGACGAGAACAACGGTGCACATTCTAGAACTTACACCAGCACCAACGATTACACTGGAAGGCTCACTGAGTCATGCCTAAATAACCGACGCGTCTTACCCGCACATACCATTTTCTACGATCGACGAGTGCCCTCGCTGTTATCTTTGTGGCTGAGTGTTACTTGTCTTGCTGGGCACACGTTCGCCAAATAGACAGTTTTATGACTTGTGTTGCGCCACTGCGGTAGTTCACCATCACTACAACGTGACAGTACTTTGTCAGCATATAGACTGTGGCATACCAACAATTTCCAGCACTATCAACGTCAATATCAACGTTAGTTCTTCATGGAAAGCGGAAAATATAGGCCTTCCATAAAGGTTTTCAATCGCGCAATAAGCAATTTACTGTTGATAAATTTCTTTATTTAGCGTGTACGTAAGACATAACGTGCATATTGACGAAGATGATGTTCCCCCGTAATAAGAGCATGTTCTCGCCCCAGGTGCAAAACCTGCAGGCACCTTCAAAGTGACCTTAAAATTAAAAGCACCGCAAGTAGCAACACACATGAAGTGAAAACTAGCTTTAGTTGCACTAGCTCCGATGTAATTTATACGCTCGAGTGTTCCTTCTGTAAGAAGCAATATATCGGCGAAACGGGAGAATCAATGAACATCAGGTTAAACGGGCATCGCACGGACACAGCTAAAAAGCTTCCCAAAGGCATCCCCGAGCATTTCAACCAACCAGGTCATAACTTTGATGAACTTAAACTCTACACACTACAGTCAAATTTCCGTTCAGACAGAAAGTGCAGAGAATCGTACCTCATCCATAAGTTCAAGACATTCCAACCAATAGGCATGAACGTTTCAAAGGGAGCTTTAGAATCAATTCGCTATGCTAAAGTTCAAAGCATAGGCAACAGCACTTAGTTATTTTTCATTGAGTTGCATGCTTTTTGTTCTTCTTTTCTATCTCTCTCTTTTTTTTCGTCACGCCGTTGTTGTTTTTTTTTTATTCTATTGTCAATAATGTTCCAACCTCCCTTTGCTTTCACTCGTACCTTTCGTTCTTTTATTTATATATTTGACACCCCCCCCCTCCATTTCTTTACACAAGCACCAATTTTCTGCCGCTACTTTTGTTCTCTCTGTCAGACACGATAGTTCACTGACCTCCAGCGGAGCAGATACCACCCCCCCCCCTTCCCCGTCGTCCAGGCCCCTTCCACGAAAAAAGGAACCTACAATGACACGTCAACCGGCTAAAACACGGCGCTGCCTCAAATTCCTCCACCGCTTATCAGTAGCGCATTATCGTTCTTTTTAATTCTACACCCCCGCCGCTAACACACTCTCGCTCGTTCTCTCACCCACCCACCCTACCTTCTCTCCCCTTTAGAAGAACCCCACCTATATATAATGTGCCGAGGAGAGCATATATCGTCTTGAAGAAGACGAGTCCACTTGTGGAAACGTTGGCTCCTGCTCTCACCTTGTTCTCGTGTTACTCATCGTATTGCGTAGCATGGGTACACGAGACCACTTGCGCGCACCGGTTTTCTCTACGCCAAAGGACCAAGAGTAAAATGAACAAATTTATAGCCTTCCCATCGCATAGGTTCCAATATGTGCGCTGGATTCGCATAAACTTTTTAGTGATCGTTAACCTCTAAACCTTAGGACCGTTGTCCTTGTCGTATTGCTAACAGCGATTAGAATGACACTTACGAGAGCGAAAAAAAAAGATTACGGCAAAGCTCATCTCACCATGGCCGTCGACGGTAAGGCGATTAGCATTCGGTTTATGTAGCGACACTCTGTATTCCTGAACTGACGTTTATATAACGTGGGTAGTGGTCGTTCAGGGACGTTCGTTGCGTCGGCTGTATGCGACATACTCCGATATCATTTCACGCCTTTTGCAAGGTCACCCATGAGCATGATGGCATGATAGCATGATAACGACAGTATGACGCCGAAGCCATGACGAGGAAGAAGGAATGACGTCCATAGAACTGACAAATGTCGGATGACGAAGGTAAAATTACGACAATGGAACCACCATGACTGCATGACGACCTCGACGTGACAACAAAGGCACGACGACCATATGATGATGATGGCATGACGATGACAACATAACGACAGTCAGCTAACGCATCTGGAGTGACGTCGACGCAATTATCACGACGGCATCACTAGCATGAGCACATACCTACTGGCGCAAGCTATTAGACAGCTTGGGCCACTTGTTTGGAGCAGAAGACGCGACGATGACAGCCCGCCGAGAGTCAGATCACGGATGGCGGCAATTCAAAGACTACGACGGCATCATGACGGTAGTGTGACAATGTATGCATCGTCACTGTATGACACCCGCCATGGTTGCTTAGTGGCTACGGTGTTGTGCTGCATGAGCGCGAGGTAGGGGGAACGAATCCCGGCCACGGCGGCCCCATTTAGATGGGGGTGAAATGCGAAAACACCCGTGTACTTTGATTTAGATGCGCGTTAAAGAACCCCAGGTGGTCCAAATTTTTCCGGAGTCCCCCACTACTCGTGCCTCATAACCAGATAGTGGTTTTGGCATGCGAAACCTCATAATTTATTTTTTAATAAACGGAAAAGTGGATGAGTGCCCAGCACTGCTTGGGCCCCCCATAGGAGGGAAACAAATCGGTGCCGCTGGGAAAGGGCCGTAGAAGAGGGCCATGGGAAACCAGCACAAAGGTATCTCAGCTCCCGTACCGCTGAAAAGTACGGCTCTTCTACCAATGACAACGCCGGGAATGATATTGTTAATGCCTATCAGGATATTTTGACAACTCGGTAAGTAGGAGACCTTTGCCGGTTTTCCTTCCACAGTCATATTGTACACTTTGAAGCAGTCGTGTTGTTCAACCACTTCTATCGAAGAGTTTTTCACCCGAAGCTCATACGTGGGCTCTGTTCCACCTAAAAGAAAAAAAGCGAACATTTTCACATAAGCAACCAAGCTGAGTAGCATGCCCCCATTTTCCCACTTTACTCCATCAATTACACAAATATGATATTTCGAATAATGATTACTTTCTCATTGCTCCTCTATTCGTGATTAAGTCTCTTTTTTTTTCAAACTCAAACGCTTTTGATACGCTCATTCCACGAATGATCTAGGTATATTGAGCAACCACTCAAGATATGTAGCCGCAGATGCACAACTGCTTCGGCAGTGAAAAGGTACACATTTACAATACAACATGACCAGCAGTGCCTGCGAGAGAAATTTCTCATACATTAGGCGTAAAACCCATAGTCTAAGTTTCACTTTCCAAGACAAAGCAAAAACTCCTACAACAGACTAAGCAGATTGTTATCAATATGTTTATTCCTCCTCGGCACTTAGCTAACACAGGACAGTGTTTGTGTGTCAAAGCTTCAGAAGACGCATGGTATCAGCTTACAAAGCAACTTGCATAATACTAGTAGAATTCACAGAATACACCAAATTCGTGAAGTTGTAGGGCCCTTTGCGCAAATGCGTCGAGCAGTCGTATTTAAAAAAAATTACACCATCTTCCCGTAGAGGAACCCTGAGTAGTATGCGAAGCAGCCATGGGGTTGACTCAAGGTAGTTTTATCAGCTGTATAAACTTGGACATGCAGCAGCACCAGCAACGCGCCTAACTGTTGTCGACGCCGTCGGCGTTTTGCCCGCGTTCGCACCGAACGCGCGCGGTGGTGGTGACTGTTGCCGGTGCCTCTGGGGCGCCTACCTTCGCGCCTCTAACCTAAGCTGCTTCGCATTATCGCACACGGAGCCGCAGGTGTTGCCATTCGTTGCGCAATCCGGAGAGGAGCGTCGGAGAGGAGAGGAGGAATGCCAAGAGGAGAGGAGAGGAGATGAGACAAGGAGAGGAGGGGGAGGAGGATGCACATGTGCAGTGCGGGTGTGGACGCCGCACGGCGGATTCAGGAAGGGACATAGCCCCGAGCATAAGATGCTTCGCATCTAAAAGAGCTGCTTGTTTAACGTCCGCCCCATTGCGCCGCGAATGAAAGATCTGAATTGCTTGTATTGACTTTTTATTTAACTGACCGAATGGCACGTACCTGATGCCTTTGCGCAATGGACGCTCTGGTGGCGCTGACATGTTCCTACTCGCATGCCAACGCGATTATGGATGCGTCAGCTTACTGCCTTTGCAAGCATTCTTAATTGTCTTCACAAGGACCGTAGATCACAGCAAACCGACGCAGAGGGAACAAACAATACGGAGGAGCGCCGCCATCGCAGTTGTTCGTTTCCTGTTCTTTGCTTTTACGTGTTCGTGTTCTTGTTACGTGTTCTTGTTTTACTTGTTACGTGTTCTTTGCTTTTACTCATCACGGTATTCGACAACGCTCCTCGACTCCAGAAGGGGGATGGCAGTGCTGACCCTCGACTGAAATGATCAACGCGCTTCATTGACACTCCGTGGCGATTATTGAACGAAACGTTGTTAGTCAGGTGCACCGATTGCGCAAATTCGCCGAACCGAACGTGACTTTCTCGAGCAACTCGATCGTCGTCGCAGAGATCACCCAAAAGCGTTTCGAGGTGGCCTGCGCGGTGGGCCACCGGTGCGCCGTTGCTCCGGCCATTTAGGGCGCCTCGACGTCAGCAGGCAATGTAATGCTTAGGATGGATAACCGGTGGACTATTAGAGTTACAGAATGGATACCGAGAGAAGGGAAGCGCAATCGAGGACGGCAGAAAACTAGGTGGGCTGATGAAGTTAGGAAATTTGCTGGCGCATTGCAAGTTTGAATCAGCTAGCGCAAGACAGGGGTAATTGGAGATCACAGGGAGAGGCCTTCATCCTGCAGTGGACATGAATATAGGCTGATGATGATGATGATGATGTTGATGATGATGATGTCAGCGCCGCCTCCCGCCGACACCAGGGAGGAGCGTGGTATCGAGGCATCCTACGACCATAGTGCCTAGAATATACCGTAGGCACGATACTACGGCCATACCAATCAGCACGCGCCACAGCGGAGGAGGGTATATTTGCTAGCGACTCGGTGCACCGCGAGATGGCGGGTCACCCCAAAGCTCCTAAAGTTACTTTATATTGTTACGTGTGGAAAGACGCAGATGAAAGAGGCTATTTAGACGCTATTTTCACTGGAGCCAGACAGCCAGGCCGACACTCGCTCGGGCCAAGAGCCCAGACACACTTCATCGTCTTTCTCGCGGTGGCTCGTCTCTTGAGCATCTCTCGATGAATTCGTAATAACACGCTTTCAAAGGTAGCAGAGTTGGGCGTAGGTTCCCATCTTGCTTGCCAAACAAGCAAGGTTATGCGGCGATGCCGCACTTCTTTTTGGCAGGAGGCATACCTAGCGTATTCCCCATCGACCATGGGTGCTTTTTGGGGGTATTTCCAGCGCTTGCGAACACCGCGTTTACATCTAACTGCAAACAGAGCGCATCAAAACAGTTTACTCAATAACATAGTCCCCAAAAAGAAAGAAAAAGGCGCTGCTCTCATCAGCGCGCGCCGTTAGGTGCGGCGCGAATATTGTGCGTTGTTTTTTGGACTTAGACGTTGTGTGGAAAATGTGCTCACATGTGATTCACCTGTGCGCCATCCCCAAACATTTGACCTGATAACTTAGGGGCAAATAGAGTATTCTAGATACGCCAGCCATATGCAGCAATCATTCATCTCGATGGTAACACTTGGTTGCACACTGACTAGTATTAAGGAATGTGTTGATAATACTATTTTAATCAGCCCGAAAATCCTAAAGAAAGTTTGCAGGAAAAGTTACATAAATAGTACGAGTTTAAGCTTCCAAATAATGCACAGCTTATTCAAAACCAAATGAATATCAGCGAGGGACATAAGTTTTCTTTGCATAAAAACTTTTTGACTCATTCTGATTTTATATCAGCATGGAGAAATACGCGACTTAGAGCAGTGCAGTGCTCTGTTATAATATGCGAAGTGTAAGCGAAAAAGTACTTACATGCCAGTCCAACATCGTTTAGGCAATAAAACCCTAATGCAACTTTACGGAAAAAAGTGCTTGTGCAGGCGTGTACTTATATAAAATACGATCACAGCGCAACATAGCAAAATAGTTTGATTTAATTAGCTGCATCAAGTTGATGTTCTCTTTGACACAGGAAACTGTACTGAATATAACGAAGTCTATACCTAATTATGTGCCAAAGCTCTCAATATCCATATCGTCTAAGAACATTTTACTGATGAATCAACGTCGCAGTATATGTATTAAAACTATTCAGATTGGCTGTAGACACGTACCTAACACCCGCCTAATACTAGGCACCGCGTATAACGGCCACATTTGCAAGAAAGTCATTTTAATATGTGCGAAGGAGGTAAGAATGAACGAAGGAGGTAAGAATGAAAAGAATAAATGGTGTAATAAAAAGGACCAGCTTGATTTTTTCGTGTTCAAGATCGAGTCTCTTCTTGCTCAGGACAAGCTTAAGATTCTAGTCTGAATACGAGCGTTCGACATTGACAAATGTCCATTGATAGGATAGGATAGGAATAACTTTATTTGTCCAGCGGTTAAGGCTGTTGGTGCCCGGGGCTAGGCTGCCAGGGGTCCATCGCCGGAGAAAAATCTTTCGAGATCCTCGGCAATGGCCCTGGCCCGCTGGACGGCCCACTCCTGGTCCTCGGGTGCCTCGCTGAGGATGGCGGCTTGCCATCTCTCAGCAAGGCGCCCCGCTTCAGAAGGTCCTGCTGTTATCTTCCCCCTTCCTCTTGGTCCTTCTTCTTCAGGGCGTTGACATTCCCAAAGTATATGGGCCATATCAGCCCGTTCGTGCTCGCACCACGGGCAGCCGGGCGACGGGTGCAGCGCGGGCCACAGGCGGTGCAGGTGATAGGGGTTGGTGAAAGTGCCCGTCTGCAACCGCCTCAGGTCGACTGCCTGGGACCTGTCCAGCCGCCCGTGGGGTTGTGGATATGTCATACGTTCTTTCCTATAGTGTGCAAGAACCTCTCGGTACGAGGCCGGAAACTCCTCGATATCACAGTCGGCGTCCCCGTGGCCCCCAGCTCCGACCGCCGCGATTTGGGTTGTGTTGATAATTCCTCCGGTGGGGTCCCGCACAACAACGGCGGCTGCCCTCTGGGTGATCGCGTCGCGGCGGGTAAGTTGCCTCGCGACGAGATGGGCACGCTCGTTGTGGTTGGGCGGGATGCCGGTGTGTTTTCGGCCGTTAGTATTGTTGTTGTTGCGGCTGTTGTCTTCTTTAGTACCAAGCTCCCCGACGTGCGCGGGGAACCATTTGAGGGACTTGACCGTAATCCTGCCGGACACGAAGTCTCCGGCTCTGGCGTTGAGCATGCGCGCCACATCCGCGGACACCCAACCTTTGGTGTAGTTCCGGATCGCTGATTTGGAGTCGCTTATTATCAGGCTATCCTCCGTACCTCCGTGGAGTACCGCGAGGGCTATGGACATCTCCTCCGCTGCTTCGGCCGACGGCAGCCTAGCTGATGCCGTGACTCGGATCCTTCCCTTCGTATCTATGACTGCCATAGAGAAGGCGGGCTCCGCCGCCGTCGGCCGGCCGTGTCGTTGATGTTGCTGCTGTTGCTGCTGCCGTTTTTGCCGTAGTAGTAGTAGAGATGGTGGTGTTGGCATCCCCGGTTCGTCTCGCACATTTCGTTGTAGTGGCGATGGTGGTCGTCGTCCCTCGCCGCCATCAACGTCACCGGCGGGCCGCGGGTACCTGGCTGCATCGACAAACAGGACGCCTTCTCGTCTTCCGTGCTCCTCGAGGATTGCTACCGCCCGTCGTTTACGTCTTTGCACGTCATGCACCGGGTGCATGTTCTTCGGCATGTTTTCCGTCTGTATGGCGTCCCCGACCTCCGGTAGCAGTGTTTCCTTCAGTCCCCGCGCCTCATGATATCGAATCCCGAGCAGGTCGAGGATTCGTCTTCCCGTTTTGGTGCCCGACAGCCTCTCCAGCTGCGCTATTCTCTGCGCCTCGGCGACCTCCTCGAGCGTGTTGTGTACGCCCAGCTCGAGGAGCCTGTGAGTTGGCGTGTACTGGGGTACCCCCAGGGCGGTCTTGAACGCCCTGCGGATCGCCACGTTCAGCTTGTCGGTTTCGCTCCTGTTCCAGTCGGCATACGCGGCGACGTACGATATATGGCTCAGCGCGTACGCCTGTATCAGCCTCGTCACGTTGTGTTCTTTCATTCCTTTCCTCTTGTTCGCGACTCGCCGCACGAGGTGCGTAGCGGCGGCTACTTTCTTCTGCAGTCGGGAAACCAGCTCGCGGTTGGCACCGTTCTCTTCCAGCCACAGGCCGAGCACTCGCAACTTGGACACCGTCGGTATTCGGGTCCCCTCCCTCGTCGTGACGTGGACGCACAAACGACGGGCGTCGAGCACGCCCTGCGGGAGGGGTCCTTTCTTGCGCGGTCTGTGGAGTAGGATCTCTGACTTGTCGTGTGAGCAGACGAGTCCCGTGTCTTCAAGGTGCCGCTCCACCGCCCGGACGGCCCGCTGCAGTCGGTCTTGCATTTCGCCAACGCTCGTGTTCTCCGTGGTCCACACTGTCACGTCATCTGCGTAGATCGTATGATTGATGCCCTCTATCGCATCGAGATGCTCCGGCAGGCCGATCATGACGAGGTTGAAAAGCATGGGGGAGAGTACGGAGCCCTGTGGCGTTCCCGCACCGCCCATTCGGACCGTTCGCGGCGTGGCCCCGTCGATCTTGACCGTCGCCTCGCGTTCATTCAGGAAGCTGCAGACATATCGGTGAAACCTCGCCCCGAGATCGAGTCGGCTGATCTTGTCCAATATGGCCATGTGCTTCACAGTGTCGAAGGCGCTCTTGAGGTCTAGCCCGAGCAAGGCGCGTACGTGAGTGCTCGGAGCGTTCACTACCTGTTCTTTGATTTGCAGCATGGCATCCTGCGTGGAAAGTCCCTTCCGGAAACCGATGATGTGGGTGCCGAAGGCGTCCTGCTTCTCGAGGAGCGTCGTCACCCTGTTGAGGCAGGCATGCTCCATCACTTTCCCCACGCAGGACGTGAGGGAGATCGGCCTCATGTTTCGAACCTCTAGCGGTTTGCCTGGCTTCGGTATTAGTATAACGTCCGCGGACTTCCACTCTTGCGGAATACGGCCCTCCTTCCAGCACGACTTGTACTCGCAGAGCTTCTCGATGGCGTCGTCGTTCAGGTTCCTCAAGATTTTGTTGGTGATCCTGTCAGGACCTGGCGCCGATTTGGTCTTCAATAGCTGGAGGACCGCTCTAATTTCCTGCACGGAAAAGTCAGCGTCAAGCTCCTCGTTGGGATCCCCGCAGTATTCGGGGTGACTCTTCCCTTCCGGTCGAGTGAGGTGCGTCTGCACGATCTCCTCCACGAAGGCTTCAGGGTCGTCCTTGTACTTGTGCCGCAGCTTGGCCATCTCTGTACGGGTCGCCGTTCTGGTGCTTCCCGGGTCGAGCAGGTGCCTGAGAATCTTCCAGGTGCGTCCCGCGCTCATGTTGCCGTTCATCGTGTCACACAGCTCCTGCCATTCTTGCTCGCACAGGCGGCCGCAATGCGTCTCGATCTCCCGGTTGATTTCGGTGATCTTCTTGCGTATCTTCCTGTTGAGTTTTTGCTTACTCGCTCTCCGTTGCATGGATTTCTTGGCCGCAACGAGATGTGCCAGCCGGCTGTCCACTCTGGACGGTTGGGGAGCGTCGTCGTCCCCAGCTCCGCGGCATCTATCTCCTACTTCTTTGGGGGATTCTTGTCGCCAGTCCGTCCATTCAATCTCATCGGTGGCTTTCGCTACGTCCGCGAGTAGTTCTCTGCACCATTCGCTGATGTCTTCAATCGGGCCCTCCTTCTTGTCTCGTTCTCTATTTTTCCGGAATCTATCCCAGTCCACGATTCTTGCCTTTCGGCAGACGTCCTCCTCACTTTCATTCTCTCCCACGGTCACACACAGGATTCTGTGGTCACTCCCCAGGTCCTCGAAAGAGTTCGACCAAGTGACCGCGTCCGCGCCCGACCAGACAGAGAGGTCGGGGGATGTGTCGCGGCACACTCCCTGTCCGATCCTGGTGTGCGAAGCCGGCTCGTTGAGTACGGTCAGGCCGAGCTCGTCCATCAGTCCGGCTAACCTCTTCCCTTTCGGCGAGTCAGCTCCGTATCCCCATTGCGTGTGCGGCGCGTTGAAGTCTCCACATATGAGCAAGGGATTGGAGGTGGCCTTGGACATCGCTTCGCGAAAGAGGGCGTCGAAAGTGTGAGTGCGGTTTCTTTGCGAGGGGGAGCTAATACGTTGAGCACGAAGAGGCCGGTCTTCTTTCTTCCACTACTCGGAACGACTTCGATCAGGACGTGGTCTATGTCCGACTCTTCGTGGAGCACGAGTTCGTGTTCGATGAAGGCCGTCCCACGCTTAACCAGGGTGCACACCTTGACGTCCCTCCCCATGCATTCGTAGGGGGTACAACACGTAACATAGCCCGGAAGCTGGGGCCGGTCGAAAGGTTCTTGCAAGGCAATCACGACAAGAAGTTTGTTATTTGAAAGCGTTTTCATGTATTGCACCATTGTTGCTTTTTTTGTTTTTGAAGCCCCTGCAGTTCCACTGCCAGACAATGCGTCTGTTGTCGGACTTGCGGGACACAGCCATGATTGTTATGCAGAGGTGTTGGGGGGACACAACTGTCCGTGCATCCCTCCTTCCCCGGTGCGGGTGGTGTTGGCGTTGTTGCCGCTGGTGAGGATGGCCGGTACATTTATCGCTTGTGGTGACGGTACCCCGGCCCTTCCGGGTAGGTGGTGGTGATGTTGCTGATGCTGCAGCTGCATCGTCCCGCGTTCCAGATCTTCGATTCGTTTATTCGTGGCCGCGAGTTGGGTGTTGACCGCTGCGTACTGCGCGTTCCGTCCCGCGTCGGATTCGTTCAGCCTCGTGAGGAGCATGTCAAACATTCGCTCCGTCTTGTCCGTCAGTTTGTTCACCATCTCTTCGATCGCGTCTATCTTTCTGGCTCCTGACCTGGGTCTCTTCGGTGCTTGTGCGTGGACCACAGCGTCTTCCGTAGGTGGCGCGTCGCTCGTGCCCTCGCTCTTGGAGCCCGCCGTCGCCGGTGCTTCTTCGCCGCAAAAGGTGTTCTTCTCCCCGACTTCGCCATCTGTCACGGTCACATCGCCTCGCTCGGCGACCTCGCGGGAGGTGGATGAGGAGATCCTCTCATGAGAGTATCCTTTCATGTTCTTCAATATTTCGTCCAGCGTCTGCTGTAGCTCGTCGATTTTCCTCGCTGATTGTTCGTTCTGCTTTCTGGCCCTGCCCAGCTCTTCTCGAAGTTCCTTGTTCTCTCGTTCCATTTTCTCCATCCTCGCCGCCAGGAGGCGATCGGGGGCTCCTCTCGTACTGCCAGTGGCGGGGGTGCTCTCTACACAGTATCCATTTCTCCCCGCGACTATGTCGGACCAGGTGACTTTGCGCGGCCCTGTCTGTGTCTCGCCCTGTGTGGGCCGCACGCCGTCTGGCAGGGGGCGGTTTCGGTTCCGGTTGCCGCTTCCACTCCGACTCCGGCTTCGACTTCTGCTTTTACGTCTGTTATGACTTCGGCTCCGTCTTCTTATCGGCGTGAGGGATCTGGATCTCGAGCGACTTTGGCCTTTTCCCTCCGCCATACTGTATCCCGATGGTGATAGGGTCCGCTGAGGGGTCGTCTTTCCATCTTCCAATGTGCGTTCCATTTCTGCTCTGCTTCTCGCCCGCCACCTTCTCTGCTTCACTATGTGCGGCAACTTGTATTTTGCCTTGCACATTCGGTCGGCCGTGGGGTGCGCCTCGCCGCAGATCCGGCACTTGGGCGTGCACTCGTGCTCGCTGCTTGGGTTCTTCGATCCGCAGGTCGGGCATAGTTTGATCTCCGGTCTTGGGCACACGTCGGGTCGATGGCCGAGCCTGCCGCACTCCTTGCAAAAGTCAATCTGTTTTCGATACAAGGATACTCTTATCATGATGCTATTGAAGTAAGCCCATGTGGGGACTCTGTACGACCACCGTGATATTGTTGTACGAAGGAAACGGAGTCCATTGATATTACTAATGTACTTCCGTACGTTCAATGCCTTCATGATTTTTTGAAAATCCTCAAGTTATTGGTACCGAGACCCGCTGCTCACCGTCAAAGAAACAACAACGCACTACCAGCTGTCGAGGAGGGCCTTCCCGCTCCTCCACGCTAAACTCAATAGACCACTCGATAGGGAAATAGCGCAATAGACCACAGTCATCGATATTCAGAATGCTTCAGACAGCGTCGTTCGCCTCGAGATGCAGACTGAGCCTTTATTCACCAGAGGTAGAGCCGCAATGTCCGGGTTGTGGCGAATCATACGACTCACTAGCGCACATGCTGTGGCAATGCTCCGCGTTAAGCGGCACCGTGTTCACTAAAGAAGAAGACTGGGAGGATGCCCTGCGAAGCGATGACCACCAGACCCAGTTCCGGGCCGTCCAGAGGGCTCACGAAATGGCGGAGGCTCACGGGCTTCCCATCCCACCATGGGTGCGGCCCGCGAACCCTGCCGACCACTAAACCAAGAGTGGGTGGGAGGGGTTCGTCAAGAAGTTATTTCCTCCTCCATTGGTACTGAAGACAACTTCCGTAAACTGAGCTGTTTTTCTCTTAATTGTACCGCGGCAACTGCAAAAACAAAGGAGCGGAAGTGCTAAAGACGGGAGCTGTTTGAGTTGGCAGTGTTCTTAGGGAACAGTGCCTACATATGCCTAACACACACCCAGCCCGCTTTCTGCCCGCGAGCAATCTACAGTCCGCACTGCACCTTTCTCAATATGGTGTGCTGAGGCACAGGCTTCAACAAGCATGCTCAGCCACCTAAAGAAGACGTTTACGATACCATGAGCTAACCGCTGTCCAAACTGTTGGCTTGTCCTCCACATTAACCCACAGGAAGACAGCACAGTTCACACCACATGGTTCGAAAGTGTACTTGAAGTGAAAAGCTCCAGTGTACTTGCTTAGAATAGCTCCTCCAGGGCATCTTAATCACAATTATAATCTCTAATAGACTTTTTTGATTTATATGGCCCTCTTGCAGGCAAGTCCAACCTATAATACGGGAAGAAGAAGAACGTAAACATTATTTTAAAATCAAGCTGATTCGAGTCCGGCGTCGTTTTAGTGGGTCTGGGCACCCGCCACAGACGTGGTTCCGAGACCATGTCTCGAAGCCGCTTCCTCGGATCGTTGGCCCGCCCAGAGTTGTGCTGTCAGGTTCGAGCTGAGCAGTGCGGTCTTCCAGCTCAAGCGGAGGCTGGCGGTGGAAGATACGGAGGGGTCCTTGGCACTGCCGGAATGGTTTGTTAAATCCTGACACTCCCATAACATGTGATTAAGTGTGGCAACCTCGCCATACGATGTGCGTCTGTTTGTAGTGTGCATGTCTGGGCACATGGCGCGCATGAGTCTGGGGTTTCTGTAAGAATCCGTTTGTAATTGTCTGTAGTGTACTGCTCGCGTCCTATCTAACCTGGTGTGAGGGAATGGGTATACGCGTCTCTGTAACTGGTAGTGTGTCGTGATGTCGTGGAACCTGGTCATACAATCCCCCCACGCCCAGACGTTTGCAGTACCCCGCAGGGGCTCTTCCTCCGATGATGCTCGGTGAGTGAGGCCTCGAGCAACGCGGTGAGCCGCTTCGTTGGGGGGTGATCAGTCCAGTTTGTGCCGGGATCCACAGCAAGGGCCTTCGGTTATCGAAGTCGGCCTCTCCCTGGTGTCGCTGGAGTATGTGATATGCCTCTTTCGAGATGCGCCCATTTGCAAAATGGCGAATTGCCGTTTCCGAATCGCAGATCACGTATGTAGCCTTGGCTTGTGTGAGGGCCAGTGCTATGGCCTCTTCCTCTGCCGATTCGGCATGTGCCGTATTCACGGTGACGCTCGTCAGGTGGTTGCCTCGGTGGCTAGTAACTGCCGTCACGAAACTCTTCCTGTCTCGATAATGGGCTGCGTCGGTGAAGACCACCTCGTGTTGCGAGGCAATGGGGGTACGTATAGTTGCTCACGTATGGTTCCTGGAATTTCCCCTTTGACGCCATGCTGCGTGTGGCATGTGATGCCGAGCTTTTCGAGCACGTGCCTGTCCGGGCGGGTCTTTGATAGGCACTCGAGTTGGGAGACTTGTTGCACCTCCACGAGTTCCTCGAGCATATTGCGTAAGCCTAGTTCTAAGAGCTTGGTGGTGCTCACTCCGGGCGCACGTCCCAACGCACATTTCTACGCCTTGCGTATGAGGGCGTTGAGCTTGTTTCTTTCAGCAACCATGCAGTTGTGATACGCTGCCGTGTATTTACTTGAGAAATGACGAAGGCTTGTATGAGTCGTATGACACTGCCTTCGCGCATGCCCGCGTGTTTGTTGGTGATGCGTCGGATGAGCTGCATCGTGCTGGTGACCTTTGCCGTTATCTTGCGAAGTGCTTCACTATTGCCACCGTTGTGGACTCTCATCATTCCTAGTACCCGGATCTTGTCTACCATCAGGATGGGTAGACGATTTGATGCCGTTAATTGGATCTCTTCCTTTTCCGGGTGGGTGGGCCTTTGGGTGGGCGCCCGTTTCTGACCGGTCTATATAGCAGCAGTTTGGATTTTTCGGCCTAGCAGGTGATTCCCGTGCCCCCATGGTAGTTTTCCACGCAATAATGACCTGCTGTAAACGTTGCACGATCGGTCCGTCGCTGCCCGTTGTCGTCCAGATCGTAATACCATCCGCGTATAGCGTGTGATGCAGTCCTTCGATTTCAAGCAATCGGTCGGGTAACCCCAGCAGGACGAGGTTCAAGAGCATCGGTGATATCACCGAGCCCTGCGGGGTTCCCGAGCTCCCCATGTTGATTTGATCTCAATCTAGTTGTTCCATTCACATGCGAGCGGTTCTTTCCATGAGGAAGTCTTGGACGTAGTTGTACGTTTGCATTCCTAGATTTATCTTGAGTTTTTGTCGCAATATGGCATCATGGCGAACATTATCAAAGGCCTTCTTCAGGCCCAGCCCGAGGATGGCTCGTCGAGCGCCCCTGATTGTCTATGATTTGATGTTTTAGTTGCAAAATGTTGTCTTGCATGGAGAGATGTCTTCTGAACCCAATCATGGTGTGTGGAAATAATTCGTTGTCCTCGAGGTAAACCGTGAGTCTATTGAGAAACGGGTGCTCCATCAACTTGCCCACGCAGGACGTGAAAGAGATGGGGCGCAGGTTCTCCAGCTGTAATTTCTTGCTGGGTTTCGGTATCAGTATGATGTTTGCTTCTTTCCGTTGCTGGGGTATCTTGCTGAAGGCCCAATACTCTTTAATGTATTTTGTGAGTTTCTCAATCGATCCGTAATCGAGAGTGCGTAGTGCCCTATTGTATATTCGATCGGGACCAAGGGCCGACTTGGGGTTGAGTTTGACGAGGGCCGCCTGGATTTTTGCAACAGAGAATTCCGTGTCTTATGGTGGCGTTGCTTTCTCCCGTGTAGTCCGGGTGTATTTGCGGTGGTGTTTGGGATATGTAAAGGAGTTCCGCATCCCGTAGGAATTGTTCTTCCGTTCCCCCGTAAGCGTGCATGATTTTGTATATGCCTTACATATACGGGAGAGCACTTTGTGTTATGAGGAGTGGCTGTTTTGAAGAGTGGCTTAGACACCAACGATCAAAGAGCTCAATTAAATATTATAAATATCCCAGTCCTGAAAAGATTGACAATATCTTCGGGAAGACTAAATTTAATTATTAACACGTGCGCCCAGAATATTTATTTTGACATTGCAACAAGTTATGCTACCAAATAAACGCATACTTACCATTCACCAGATCATAAACAGCAACTATACCGCACTCGTTGTCCGCGCTTTGGTATAACAATATCTCGCTGCTAAAAGGAGCAGCACCTGTAAGGCAGATAGAACATTCATTTTTCAAGAAAACAGCGAGCATTACAGCGTGTTTTACTCCGCTCATTTGATTCCATCAATTAATTAGACTATTGGGGTTTAGTCTTTTGCCAGAGATTTGCTCCCATGACCGCTATTTGTAGGCAATCTTTAATACATCATAGGTGTATACTACTTACGACACTTGATAAACTGGCAATGAGCAGTTTCTGAAAATGTTTGTTCTTAATTCTCCCAATATTTTAGTCTACCATAGGAAAGCATTCGGAGCAGGATACTGCATCAGCCATATTGCTGCTGCCAAATCAATCAAAAACGATGCCATTGCCACCTACATATTTTCAGGTAGCCACAGAAGATATCAAAGTAAATACCTTACAGCTCCCGCGTTAGCGTCCATAAACAACATACTTTTCATAAAAGAAACTAAAAATATCTTGTGTGTATCAACGCTGCAGTAATACCGCCAATCCACACGAACGCTCCTATTCAGACGTAGAACCCATTTGGACACATTTAAAATTTTCCTTTATCAAGAAAGACGAGAAAGTTAAACGACACATATTCAAGAAAAGAATGTTTGAAACAAGATTGTGCTCAAATATTATATATGTCATATGCTGCGTTATTCTGATTTACGTCCATTGTAGGTTGAGGTTTTCCCCCAGCAATTTCCAGTTGTTCCTGTATTACGTCATCCAACTGCATTCCTTCACGTCATGCAACCTTCTTCCATCCTCTACTGTACATGCGGTCCTTGTTACTTGATTATGTTCCTCCAACAGACCACCGGCTATGTTATTGCCATTCCAACGTGAGATCGCCTGCCTGTGAGAATAATTCAGTATTGGGTCCAAACTCTTCAGTGCCAGAACTGGAGCACATTTTCTATGGACTAAAAAGCAATCAACCAGGGGACACAGGCCTTACTTCCCCCCGCATTTAAGGCTGTTTTTCGTTACTTTAATTTAGCACTCCCTCTGTTTTTCTCATTTTCAAAGAGCAGGATTATTTTTAAAAATTTGACAATAAAAGAAACATTTGTCTGCGGTAGTCTCATCTACTGACAGTAAAACTATACTGTTACGACGCGAAAGAAACGGGGCTTATTTGTCAGTCTTCAAGGGCGAGTCTCAAGTGAGGACGAACATCATTCTTCTCTGCTTCCTCGTATACCCCGATCCACTTCCTTTTTTTCACTGATGCGGGCACCTACTGTTGAACTCACAGTAGCATCACTTGGTCGCCCGGTAATCCCTGTTTTACCATCATCTGCATCTTTAACAGTGATGCGATTTAGAAAAATCGCCACTGAGAATCAGGGGCCAGATACACAAAGCTTTTCTTCGCAAATTCGCTTTGCCATTTGCTTGCCACCTTCCTCTGGCATCCGGATTGGCTAAAATTCTTTCTTACGAAAACTTCTAGCATAAGAATTTTTTTTCAATTCGAGTCCGGTTTCAAAAATCTTTAATTCCCATCGCTGAATAATCGCATATATGTTTTTTTTTCTTGGGACAGTAAATGACGCTTCACCAGAAAGGCTGAAGTGTCGCTTACGAGACTCCGTTGTGGAGTACCCCCGCTAAACTTTTATCTTCACAAGTCTGGTCTTGCAATAGCTCCATTGTGTCATTTACGCAACCAGAGTGAATCTCTAGAACATTTCCTTTTAGTTTGTTACTATTTTATGGTTCAAAGATAGATATTGTTGGAAGAACCCATTGCGTAAACTTCACTTGATGTTGTTGACTCTCCCGGCGGACTTTTGCTTTGGTACTACCGAACTGTGTTTAAGCCACAAGAGCGCCAAAAGAATTCAATGCAAAATATTTCTGTCTCGGTTTTCTTTTCTAACTCAAATTTTGTATTGTGCAATGTGTAGATACAATCGAGTTTATTTCTTTATCACATGAATTTCAATTCACACAAGTTCCAATTACCAGCCTTTATTGAAATCGCATTCCGCAAAATTGGTATTATTATGTGGTATTTAACTCTCGCACTGCCCGATTCCAGGACGATTCTCCTGAGTGGGTCGTGCCAATTCATTAAGGAACAACAACAGCACCAATATTTACTGAATATTTCTCTCCTCTCAGGCGAAGCTCGCCGGGTGAGTCACTTAAGTTCTCTTCTGAGGAAACGGCTTCAGATCAGCTATGTGTGCCACCTTAGTTGTGGAGGAGCGTCATCCAGTTGCAGTGAGACGTGCTAGTCCATAGTTAACTGAGCTGGTCAACAACATCGTATGGGCAAGTATAATTGGCGAGACGTTTCTGACACAGGCCATTTTTGGATCCCGGACACCATAGTGAGACTAGGTCCCCTGTATAATAGGTGACATCCCGATGGTCCCCGTCGTGCCGTGCTTCGGGCCAGTCTTGTGAAGCCAGGGTGCGCATGTGGGCCAAGCAGCAAACATCTTTAGCGAGATACAATCTCCAGTGATGGAGGAATCGTCGTGGTGGCCCAAACAAAATGTGGTATTGAGTCTGTGACGTGAAGGACGAGCGTAGTGGAGGAAAACTGTGCTGTAGCCAGTAGCTTAAAGTTGTGCAGTGTTAGACGTGTATGTAATAAACGGGAGAAATGTGTCCTAGCTGCGATGTAAATGTACACATGTTCACCAGTGTGCCGCTGGTAGACTCTGTCAGCCCATTTGTTCGCGGATGATACGGCGGCGAGTTACGAAAACTGGAAATGCAAAATCAAGGAAGCTCTTCTGCGACATCTTCAGTAAACTGGTAGTCGCTGATAATGACTCGAGGTGGGCCGTGGCAAAGTGATCGAGTGCAGCAGCAAGAAGGAAACTTGGCTGGCGGGGGCAGACGGTAAAGCAGCCGTCTCGCAGTGCTGGGTAACTTTGTAGGCACATAGATGATGAAACGGTACCCTTTCAACGAGCGGGAAAAGGAGCCCTTAAGATCAATTCCAATTCGCCCGAAACAAGACCTAGGAGGTCACAGTGGTTCTAGGAGTCCGGCTGGAATTGTAGTTGAACGCTTGTGGACCCGACACCGATGCGAACTGATACATAGTCCAGTTGGCCGACGCATTCGTGGCCAGTAAAACCGTTCGTGTGCATAGGTAGAATGTAGGTGCTGCTCCTTGAAGTCCACAGGTAATGTCGACCATGGCCTACAGAATAGTAGAGCGTAACGTCTTTGGAGCTATGTGAAGGAAACGGACACTAGTGGCTGCGAAATTCCTTTTGTAAAGGAGCTCATCACGAACACAAAAACCTCGGGACGATGTGCCGTCATGTGTGGCGTTGAAAAGTGGCTCTAAGCTGAAGTCTTCCTGCTGGTCTTTGTCGAAGGTCTTTTTGTCAGGAAATGATGTTGCCAAAAAAGCAGTCAGGTAGTCAAAGTTGTCGACAACTGTCGTGTTTAGCTGCAGTCGCGAAAATCAGTCTGCATGAGCGTGTCGGCGACCACTCGAGCAAGAAACCATCCGAGCGTGAAGTTTTACTCCGGGAGTCTTAGGGCCCAGTCTGCAGAGACGGACCAGAGAGATTACGAAGGCTGGCAAACCAGCACAACGAATGATGGTTCGTGATGATTGTGGACGGACGCCCGTACGCATACGAGCGGAAACGTTGCACAAAAAAATGACCGCTAGAATTTAGCGCTCTGTCACGGTGTGATTGCGTTTAGGTTGACTTAATGTGCCTCTCACATTACAAGGGATAAGGGAAGCGTTGATGGCGTTCCCTGGCCGCAGGAGACATCCAGGACGGCGAGAATCCATGTCCAAGACAGCGCGGACGGCATGCCTTGGCCGCTCGGAGATCAAGGTAGTCCCAGGTACGGCAGCCATGACAATGGAAGCGTTGACGGCGTTCCCTGGCCGCAGAAGATATCCAGGACGGCGAGAATGCATGTCCAAGGCAGCGCGGACGGCATGCATTGGCCGCTCGGAGATCAAGGTATACAGTCCCAGGTATGGCAGCCACGACAAGGGAAGCGTTGATGGCGTTCCCGGGCCCCAGAAGACATCCAGGACGGCGAGAAATAATCTCCAAGGCAGCGCGGACGGCATGCCTTGGCCGCTCGGAGATCAAGGTAGTCCCAGGTACGGCAGCCATGACAATGGAAGCATTGACGGCGTTCCCTGGCCGCAGAAGATATCCAGGACGGCGAGAATTCATGTCCAAGGCAGCGCGGACGGCATGCATTGGCCGCTCGGAGATCAAGGTAGTCCCAGGTACGGCAGCCATGACAAGGGAAGCGTTGACGGTGTTCCCTGGCCGCAGGAGACATCCAGGACGGCGAGAATCCATGTCCAAGGCAGCGCCGACGACATGCCTTGGCCGCTCGGACATCAAGGTATACAGTCCCAGGTATGGCAGCCACGACAAGGGAAGCGTTGATGGCGTTCCCGGGCCACAGAAGACATCCAGGACGGCGAGAAATAATCTCTAAGACAGCGCGGACGGCATGCCATGGCCGCTCGGAGATCAAGGTAGTCCCAGGTACGGCAGCCATGACAATGGAAGCATTGACGGCGTTCCCTGGCCGCAGAAGATATCCAGGACGGCAAGAATTCATGTCCAAGGCAGCGCGGACGGCATACCTTGGCCACTCGAAGATCAAGGCAGTCCCAGGTACGGCAGCCATGAGAAGGGAAGCGTTGACGGCGTAACTTGGCCGCAAGAGACATCCAGGACGGCGAGAATCCATGTCCAAGGCAGCGTGGACGGCATGCCTTGGCCGCTCGGAGATCAAGGTAGTCCCAGGTACGGCAGCCATGACAAGGGAAGCTTGGACGGCGTTCCCTGGCCGCAGGAGAAATCTAGGACGGCGAGAATCCATGTCCAAGGCAGCGCGGACGGCATCCCTTGACCACTCGGAGATCAAGGTAGTCCGAGGTACGGCAGCCATGGCAAGGGAAGCGTGCACGGCGTTCCTGGTTGCAGGAGACATCCAGGACAGCGAGAATCTATGTCCAAGGCAGCGCGGACGGCATGCCTTGGCCGCTCGGAGATCAATGTAGTCCTATGTACGGCAGCCATCACAAGGGAAGCGTTGACGGCGTTCCGTCGCCGAAAGGACCCAGGACGGCGAGATGCAGGAGGACGCGAGGCCTTCGCCGTACGGTGCTTAAGGCTGGAGCGCCTTAATTCTGGGCTTTCTTCGACTGCGCCATCGTAATGAATGAGAGAAGCAGACAGCGGGCCATCCGCGAGATCTATGCTCTCCTCGTCGTCTTCTCTGCCTGCCCGCTCCCGCAGTCCGAGCGCGGGAGCCTCAGTGCGTCTTTCTTTTCATTACAATACATATATACATAGGGTGAAGGGTATAATTGGAGCTACAGGGTATAATTCCAAGCCACACACACCTCAGGGAAGGTATCCCGAATCGCCAAAGTTTGCAGCCAACGGAATTAACGACTTTCCACCAATGCACAAGACTTCGCATATGAGGTGAGGCCCCCGAGTTCGGTCCTCTCGCCGATTCACCAAAGTCAGTGGCGGCGGTCAGCCTAGGCGCCAGTGCGATGGCTACTCAAGTGACTCCACCTCACATTGTCGTAGACTCACCCCGGGCGCCAGAATCCTTTCACGGATACACATTGGAGGATGCCGAGGACTAGCTCGAAAACAGCGAGCGTGTCGCCAGATGTAACGGCTCGGACGAAACAAGGCAACTCCGTTATGTGTACTTCGCGCTGGAGGAATCTGCACACACGTGGTTTCAAAACCACGAAGCGTCGTTTTCATCGTGGGATGACTTCCGACGAGAGCTGCTCGCTACTTACCCGATCACGGACCACAGAGAGAGGGCAGAAGCTGCTCTTCAGGTGAGGAATCAACGAAACAATGAGAGTGTGACTATGTACATTGAAGAGATGTACCACCTCTTCCGCAGAGCCAACCTGGACATGGCCGAGGACAATAAATTGCGGCATCTAATACGTGGTGTGAAGCAGGAGCTCTTTGCCGTTCTGGTTCGTAATCAACCCCGCACTGTAGCGGAATTCCGATCAGAAGCAACGACGATGGAGAAGACGCTACAGCAGCGTGTCAGGCAGTGCAACAGAGATGTAAGCCTCGCATCATTTGACGTTGGGTCAGGAGCCCTCCCCAACAACATGTACATCCTACGCGTAATTGTGAGGTCCGTCGTAAGGGAAGAGCTGCAGAAACTACAACTGGTTCAAAGCCCTCCTTGTGTGTCCTCACTTGCAAATGTCGTACGCGAAGAAGTGTGGCAAGTAATTTATGAACAAGGCCTCAGGTACGGCCCCTAGCACAACCGGAGCGTCAGCCGCGAATATCATACGCCCAAGCTTTACGGCAGGACATTAGACGCACTGACTCTGCCCGAATTACCGGTATGCACCAGATTCTTGCTCGCAGTGTGCCGCCCATGCCGGAAGCGAGACGACGTAAAAGCGACGTATGGCGTACTGCAGACCGGCGTCCCCTCTGCTACCACTGTGGAGAGGCTGGTCACCTGTGTCGGGAATGTCAGTATCGCCGAGTGGGACTGCGTGGCTTCTCTGTGAATGCGCCTTGCCCCCCTTACGAAATTGAAGCATTTTTAATCGACGCGCCAAAGTATTTCGAACTCCCAGCAACATGAGCCTCGATCGGCAGCACCTATGCGCTATTGGTCGCCGAGTAGCGACCATCCTCCATTTCACCGAGGTGTCGCTCACAAAGTCCGCGACGGGAAAACTAGAGCCAGTGACCTGTGGAGGCAAGGCCGCTGACGCCTGGAAAACCAAAATCCATCCATCACTAACCCAACGAGACGACGACAGTGACGAACAAATGCAGTGATGACGTCGTTACTTCTGAATTGCGTGTCATCATCGACAACTTCGAAGTGACTGCGCTGATAGACACTGGTGTGGAGCATTCAGTTATTAGTAGGGAACTCGCCAGAAAATTGAAAAAGGTGTTAACCCATTGTACCGGATCTCCGATACGAACAGCCGGGGGACACTTAGTCGAGGACACATGTGCTCAGCGAGAATCGGAATTAAAGGCTTTATGTACAGCAGCAGCTTTGTTGTTCTCCCCGAGGGTTCCCGTGATCTGATCCTGGGCATGAACTTTTTACAAGCAAATGGCGCAATCATCGAATTGCAAGAATCGCGTGTGTTGTTTTCTACGGGAATTGCTGTTGCTATTTCTGATGTGGGACAGCCACAGGTGGCCTGTCTGCGTATTGTGGATGAACACTTGACGGTGCCGGCAAGGAGCAGTGTGACTATCGTTGTAAGGAGTGACGCATTTCTAGACTATGCGGGACTTGTAGACGGAAACATCGGATTGCTACTGCAAAAGCAAATATGCGTGGCAATGGGCCGTGTTCACCTGCATAAAACCTGAAATATGCCGCTTCGGTTTTCGCAAGCTCCGCTTTCTCGGACGCATTGTCAGTGCTGAAGGCGTCCGCCCAGACCCCGAGAAGATCATGGCAGTAGAAAAGTTTCCTAAGACAAGAGACAAGAAAGCTGTCAGGAGTTTCCTGGGACTGTGTACCTACTACAGGCGTTTAATAGAAAACTTTGAAAATTGCTGAGCCACTCACGCGACTCACAAAAGAAGAGGTCCCTTTGGTGTTGCAGAGTCCTCCCATACTTGCCCATTTTGATGAAGATGCCGAAACAGACATCCACACCGACGCCAGTAACGTTGGTCTCGGCGCCATACTTCTTCAGAGGCAGAATGGCGAAGAAAAAGTCATGGCATACGCAAGCCGTACTCTATCGAAAGCCGAGACAACAGAAAAGGAATGCTAGAGAACAGGAATGCCTGGCGGTTATGGACTATCAGCAAGTTCCGGCCATACTTGTACGGCAGACCGTTTTCGAGCCATCAGCGACCATCATTCATTGTGCTGGCTGGCGAACCTCAAGGGCCATTCTGGAAGTCTCGCTAGATGGAGCTTGCGTCTACAAGAGTATGACATCACGTTCATAGAAATGTAACCAACAGTTACAACGACTGCTTCTAAGACAACTATTTATTCAGGGCGAACCTGTGCCAGTGAACTCAAGACACTCAACCCTCGACCAAAATGGCCTTCGAGTGTCGCTTGTTCGAACGTTGTTCTCTTCTTTGTCACCTCCTGTCACGTGCCATTCCTCCGATTCTCGAGCACAAGCCGCCGGTCTGTCAGCACGTGGTGTGGGCACGTGCGGCGCAGCGTTGCCTTACGGTACCTTGCCTGACGCTTGTGGTGTGGCGGTTCTTTGGGACACAGCTATGATGCGGCAGCCGTCTTTTCGTTCTCGGTATGCTGGCGGCAATATATATATATATATATATATATATATATATATATATATATATATATATATATACGGTCAGTGCGCTTCGCTACTAGAAGGGGCGAGGGGTGTGTCGAGTGCGCTCTTGTACACACACTTCGCCATGCTGTGAACACCGTTTCAGTCATGGATCCGGGACCTCAAAGAGGTGTGACCTAATGCTATCGCATTTCTCGCGCTTTTACCACAGAATCGCCAGTGAGTTTTTGTGAATGCGGGCCCCGATCTATTAGCGCACGCGGAACAGTAAATTTTGAACAATGACAAAAAAAACGCGATAGAAGGATAACAGATCCCACAGTAAGTGCGATACTGTACAAAAGTATCTGTGACAAACGTACCTCGATAGCTGACGTTCAGTGCATCATACGCCTGGTTTCCGGGAACATTTGAAGATTTGCTATGCCAGAGGTGACCTTCGAGAAACTGCTGGAAATCGCTGCACAAAAATCGCCATTCAGTTATAGTAAAAAATATAAATTTATAGGCAGATAAAGCGTACCTGACTATAAATTTCCTGTAGCCAAGAAGTCTCCGAAAGAGGACGTAATTATCGGTTACATTATCGATGACGTCCACCTTGCAGTCATATCCTCGCTGTGTGGTCGATGTCATGTACATCCATATTGGCTGGCTAGTATTGAGAAACTGCGAGTACAATAAAACAATAGCTGGTCCCATGAACGAACGAACAACGCATGATTTTACTTGAACCATGATCAGAAAGCTTTTTGATTAGTAGGTAGTCAATAGTTAACGGGAGTTACCGGTTGCCGTCTTCATCGGCTACACCCGTATTTCAATGCAAATACAGGCACTGCAGCGATTGCAAAGGCTAAGGTGATACCAAAACGTGAGCTACGATTTGCCTGGCTCTCTGAAACGCGCTCACAGGTCCGAAATGTCGGCCAATATAGCGTACTGACTGGCGCTGCTGAGGACCACTACACCAAAGCTGAAATTAAATACTGGGGTTTGACGTCCTAAACAGCACAATGGGCTATGAGGGAGGCCGTAATGCAAAGTTCCGGATTAATTTTGACCCCCAGGGGTTCATTAACATGCACATAAATCTGAGTACTCGGGCGTCATTGCTTTTTTTTTTTTTTTTTGCGTTGCGCCTTCATCGAAATGGGCCCGCCGTGGTCGGGGATCAAAGGCGCCACCTTGTGGTCAGCTGCCGAACGCCTTAGCCACTGAGCCACCATGTTAGGTACACGTACCCTAAATAGTGTGTCTCGCACGCCGCTGTGTGGTTCAAAGCTTCCAGCACACGTAGCGGTGCCCGCATCTCTTCTTGAAACGAAGCTTTAAGCGGCACTAAATATAAACATAATTGAAGTTGTAAATGAAAGAGACCATCATACAGCACCAAAAAAAGTCACTGTCACCGCAAGAGTAGTCTTCGCGAAGCCAGAAAAATGTGAAGGCGAAGGATACTTGGTGACGCCAACCTGAAGTTTATGCACTAACTGACAATGACGGCTTGAATTGTGATGGTGTTTACTCTAGTGTAGTTTATTTTCATTATTTTACGCGAAAGCATAATATTGCCCACTGAGCGAAAAAGCCTGCGTTTGTAGGAGCGAAATGGAACCTAAATTCCGATTGGCTTCGACGCCACGTCAAGAGCTCGCCTCGACGGAACAAAGCGGGCAAATCGGAACACTTGTGCCGAAGTAGACAATTATAAACTCGCTACTTCCTTTTTTTTCCAACTTTCGGTAATACCCGCAGGAACAGTGATATGGTCCCAATTCAGAACTGCTTCCAGAAGTGGGTAGAGTTTAGCATTTTTATTCATAAATGCTACAGGTCTTTATCAAAATTACGTTTGTGGACACCGAACATGGATTTCTCCGTCCTCATGGAATTCCAAAGTGATACAAATCTGCGAGTGTTGAACAAGTTTTATATGCGACCGCATTTCAGTGCTTGCTGATTTTATCTGATCTTACCGCAATGGAAAACATTGAGCATTGTACCCTATTTTCACCATCGATGGGTGGCTGGAGCTCTGTCAAGCTGCGATTAGGCAGCTACTTTCCCGGCCACCTTTATTCATCATAAACGTTTTGATGAAAATAAATTTATTTGACCTTTCATTTAGGTCAGAGCCGTCTGATGTAAAACTTCCTGTTAGGCTTGTGGTAGGCGCTTTTTCAATTTCAATTTTTCAATAACATACCGCCGTTCATCAACAGCGGTATGTTATTTCGATCCCGATGTTGTTGTTGCAACGGTGAACCATCTCCGATACAGGGCACCCGCCGGGGTGGCTCAGTCAGCTAAGGCGTTGCGCTGCAGAGCACGAGATCGCGGGATCGAATCCCGGCCCCGGCGGCCGCATTTCGATGGAGGCGAAATGCGAAAACGCCCGTGTGCTTGCGTTGTAGTGCACGTTAAAGAACCCCAGGTGGTCAAAATTAATCCGGAGCCCTCCACTAGGGCGTGCCTCATAATCAGAACTGGTTTTGGCGCGTAAAACCCACAGAAAGAAGAAGAAGAACGATACAGGGTAAGCAGTCAAAGTACAGCGAATTCTTCCTTGCTCCCCAAGAAAGGTAGCGGTAATTAGTAACTCGTGGTTAGATTAAAACAGAAGTCAGTTCACGGACTTCTTTGCCGCGGCGCGGTGTACTGGGTTGGTGTTGCGATGTGGTTGTCACGACGCTTTCGACGCTTTGGCTACGATGCCGATTGTCGAACAATGCGGCGCGGAGCCGGCGGGACGGTGCACTTACATCCTCTTATTTGTTTCTTTCTGACCAAAGTGAATTTAGCCCTGAGTAACACTTGGGCTTGTCTCAAGGACTTTAGTACAATTAGTTCAGGCTTTAGTAAATAACAAATGCACGCTCGTCCGAAACTGATGCGCCGACACTGCGCATGGGCTCAGCTGAGCGTCAGTCTAAAGAAATGCGCCGAAATAACTGGTGTAACTACTCAGGGCTGGGCGAAATGGGAGGTTATAGGATGCTATCGGTAGCTTGCTAGACTTTTGAGCCACTGGCGTCTCCCCCCCCCTCCCCCTCCCCTATCAAGGAGGAAGCCAAGCAGAAACTTTCAACGCTTCAAAATAAAATACGCATATCCCATGCACTGTGGGAATCGATGTGCGCGAAACTTCCTGACGATATTTTTTTTTATATTTTTTGACAATATTTGCCGGTGATGTTGACGAAATACGAAAGTCGTGATGTGATGATAAATGTTATCTTGAGCACAACCGTGGTTTCTCTGTGTAGTGCACGCAGCACGCAGCGAGACGCGTTCGCACGAGGTGTTTTTGTGTGCCATTGTTCGTAGCCTGCGACAACGTTCGCACTGTCATTCCCGCACACTGCGCATGCGTGGATTTCATGGACGGCCGCTTGCGTGTTGTCGCCTTGACTCTGCGATGCTTTAAGACAGTTTCGCTTCCGCATGCCCTGCATAAGTTGTCCGAATGGACAAACTTCGTGCGACGCTTATGTTTCAGAAATAGCGGAAACGTGCTGCATCGTACCTTGAAATAAAATATTTACAGTTTTTCCGTAACTGTTGTTATATCTAGTTGTAGAGTTGGTTTTTTTTTTCGTTCTTTTTTTAACAGCGAAGCTGTATATGACTAGGCTTCCATGCATTATGGACTCCGTAAGCAAAAACTCAGGTCCCGAATTTGACGTACAATCGCTTCATTCTAAGTAAAACCTTACACGTCTCATCACTTGGATATGCATTTTGAGTAATTTAGTTATCAATAGGCACCATTTTCAAAATCAGTAGACACTCTGGTAGATAATAAAGATTTCTCAAACATTTACTGCTGTGCGGCCTCTCTTTGTCGTTGTTCCAAGCTCGCGCTTGCCTAGTTTGCTTCCGCGCTCCCTGGGCGGCGGCATCGTCGTGCGTTGTCGGCAAGACAAGCTGCAGTTGTCCATTTTGAGTTTCACTTCTCTGTCGTAATGGGGAGGCCACGTATAGTGTGCACTCCCGATGAGCAACGCGCTTACGGAGAGTGACGGCGAGAACAGATGCGAGAATGCAATTGGCGGCGGTGGGCGGCACACACCGATGAAGATCGTTCCCGAGAGGCCAGCCGCATGCAGCTCGCCATGCGAGACGACGCAAGTCGTGTGCTCTGCGTCATGTGCTAAACCACCTTCGCTGGTTCTCCACCTTCACAGAGCGGAATGGCTCATGATTTTTTTGGCGGTAGTTCAGGATAATAAAAGCATGGCACGAAAGGGGTTATACTGAATAGCTTTCCTGGGCTCTTTCACCCGTTCTCGTAGTTGATCGTCAAACTTTCACCACCGACACAAATGTGCCGGTGCACAGGACGCATGATGTCCAGCTACATACTCGCCGGAAGCTTTAATTGAATGACATAAAAAATAGGTTACTTTTTTTCTGACGAGACCCCAAGCGAATTATGTTCTCTTATGGCGCCTTTCTTCTCCCACGAACCTCCCACGTATGCTCTCTGCCACGAGCGAAGAGTACATAGCAACGCAGTTCTTCACCCGTTTCGGCACGGCGTCGGCTTTACGCATTCTCTCTACTCTTTCTATTCTTATATGTCCTCTCTGGGCTGCTGCACATGGGTACAAAGGTAAGCGCTGCAGCTTTTGCAATGCTTTTGCGGGGGCCTTACGTAAAATTACAGCCGTCACGAGGGCATTGTGTCGATGCTTACACAGTTCTCGTTGTAAAGATCTCATAAACGCCTCTCTTGCGACCCGGCCATGTACATTGTACACATTCTCAACCATCCCCCAACGCGGCGAGCAAGACAGCAACCGTCGAAAATTCGAAGCAAGAGGCAAAGAAACCTTCGCTTTAAAAAAGTAATAAACACATGCTTTTTTTTCTGCAAACGTCAGTGCCAGTGAAACAAGATAAAAAAAGTAGGGCAGAAGCTAAATATCTAAGTAGTCTAAGTATGCGTAAACATTGTGCCTCTTGCTCATCTCCACGCAGCGCGGTGTCACTGTCAATCTTATCAAACTTGATCCGACCAGTATAAACACTTATTAAATTTTACCGGTCGTTATCAGCCTTTTCCGATAAGATACGACCCTTATCAACCCTTATCCAATTGTTATCAACCTTATCGGTCGTTATCAACTTTAGCGCAATCGATTCGACCCTTATCACCCCTTATCTGTCCTTATCAGCCTGATCGGATATGATCCGTCTTCATTAATAATTATCGGTCCTTACCTTATCGTACTTGACCCGACCCTTATCAACCCTTATCGATCCTCATTAACCTTATCCGAATTGTTCAGACCATTGTAAGCCCTTATCCCTCCTCCGCACCTTATCCATCTGCGTCGGACCATTATCAACCGTGATGAGACTCATATGACCCCTCATCACTCGTTATCAACTCATTGACTACTTATCTGTCTTGCGCGACGCGAAACGCATGAGCCCTCAAAGATCAGTGGCATTTCGGCATGTGAAGTAATCCCCAGCGGAAGGCGCATCCTGTCACCACCGAAACGCATCGGGGATGTGGCGTGTTCGGCCTTAAATTTTCGCAAAATTGTAATTTTCCTATGGCCTACAAGGCTCAAGTCGGGTCTACATGTGGTCCTAGAGATGGCTTTTATTCCACCATCACCAAATCTTTCAAGAAAGCCTTCATAGCAACTGTTCTCCTGTAACATTGGTTTTGTACCACCGGTACAGCACATTCATATGGTTCAGATATATTAACGCGATAGCGTTAAGGGCCCGTGTTGCAGAAAATCCGGCGTCGGCAACCGGCGTCGGCAACCGGCGTCGGCGTGCGATGGCGGCGGGTGGCGGAAAAAAGCATCCCCAACCACGCAGGCCCTCCAAATATATTTAGGTACGTGTATATGCCACGCCTTCTTATATGACATGGGGTATATGCGGGTTATATTGCCACGCCATTCTATCATCTATGTTGCTCATACTTTGTCTTGCATTCTTGGCAAAGGTGTTCCTCGGAATTTTGAGAATGACAATCCACAAACAAATATCATAGAACAAAAAACCCACAGCGCATGTCTTTTATGTTAAATCTTCTCAGACTGAAATATTAAAAGTACGAAACAAAAACGGAAACCTGAAAATTATGAAATTCTTTTGGCGCGGCTGTGTAATATCTCCGGGATCGCCCCACGCAAGAGGCCGCGTTTCTGCCAGAAAGCTCGCCTTCGTGCCTAGCGTTCGCCGCCAGTGTTTCCTGGTAGCCATTACGGTTGCTTTTCTAAAGAAATTCTGAGGAATGTTTAGTTAAGAACGTAAAGGCCTGTTCTGAGCAATTTAGAGGTTTAATAGCGTTGCATGGTATCTTACCTATGTGGCATAGATAAATATATGGCACATTTCTGCCAGCCACAAAAGTACCTTTTCTTCCTTTTTCTCTTCCCTTTTTTTAATTTTGTTGTTGTTGCCATTGTAGTAGTTCCGCGGTAGCAGAGAGCGCAGAGAAGGGCGGACCGAAAGGCACGGAGGTTAACCACACTTTGTCTAGTTAAAGATTTCACTGTGACAGTAAACTAAACATTTTTTTCGTTAGGTGGAAGAGCAACTGAGTCGCAGTTCTAGTGGTTTTATGTATTTACGTTTTGTATGTCCAAATAAACTCCCCTTTGCGATGGAAGGACTCCGCTTATGCCAAATATATAAGAAACATCACGGCAATGGCGCATGTTAACCTGGACTGCCCATTTAATTGATGCCACTATAAAAATAAAGAGACCATGTAAAGGCACAACAGACACTCATTTTCCACGTCCGAATGACTGCAAAGAAGTATCGTGCTGTGAACGAATTGTGAACGCGCAGTGAACCGTCGACTGGCGTTTCATGGTGTGTCCGTTTCAGTTTAGCCGCATCACCGCTACCTGCCTTACTTAACGGTTCTTTCGCTTCTCCTGGAATGGCACGGCTTGCAAATGTGCCTTGAACGCGTGTGTTAACGCGAATTTTTCCATGCCAAGTCCGATGGGGTTAATGATGCGCTGGTCGCGGTGCACGGTCGAATTGCGCGAAAAGCAGCTAGTTGCTTCAGTGGGAATGGATACGACAGCGTCGCTTACACCTATTCCCACAGTGCGTGGAATCTGTATTAGTTTTTTTTTCATAAAAACTCACCTCCGCCAGCACTATCAAGCTTTAAGCATCGGTGAACGACTTGCATATGCGCTATAATTATTTTTACCCTTCCGTTGTGCACACGATTGCGGACGCTTAGTTTGCATCACATGTTTGTCGCGTCACCTGCTCCACGTCGTCTGCTCCGTTATCCTCAGAGAAAGTGGCACAGGCGCGGATTGATATTTCGCGGACTGACACAATCTACACATTAGCTATTCTGATTGGCTCACGCCCCCTGTAGCTTTTGCTGTACTCCAAGTTGATTTTGAGCCAGGGTGTAAATATGCCGTACACATCTTAATCACCTAAATGCATATCAAGGTTCCGGCAGTGTTAGGCATTGATATTTGTGTCAATGTTATAAAATCCTCCGCTATTTGATATTATCATGTAAAGTCACTCATTTGGTTAACATTTGTCTTTTTTATTCTTGGTTTTTGCATATGTCCTATATTTGTACGCAACATTCTGATTACATTTCTCCCACTTCAGAGTTAAGATTTTGAGCACAACATCAAAGTCTGAATACGAGCTAATTGGTAAGCAACATCATGTCAAGACAGAGCGCTAAATACGGTGCTAGTGAGAGGCAAACACAGCGTTATTAGGGTATGTCTCTGTCTTATCCAGCCTGCAACGCTGATTCCGCAAATAATTCACTGCCACAAAGTATATTTTTGGGAGCTGATTTTCCAGCACCCTTACCTTCGTCATATCAGGAGTGCCAGAAGTGCCCTGCGACGAAACTAGGTTTAATCGCAGTGCTGCGACGAAGCAGGCGAACACAAACGCTGAACCGATTTGACCTTGCATAGCGATCTCTTCGTCTTACGCCGGTGAAAGATCCAGTTCTCCGCGAAGTCCTTAAATGTTCCAGTCGAGTAGCAGATTTCCAGTCACACTTCTGTGAGGTGCCAAATAAAAACGATGAGAAACACGGCACATTAGACTAGGCTGTTTGTTAAACATTTCTATGTGTAAATCCCTCTATCCCTCTTTTCGGTCTTATTGTGATTGCTACGTATCGTGCAAGGGTGCTTTCGCACGTTCTCAGCAACCGCTGAGTTGCTGCTGAAGCTAGCGCTGTGTCCCTGCTATTTGTTTTTATTTCTGGTTCGTCGTCTTTTACTGTGCTGAAGTATGACTTGGTCATCCAATCTAAATTGCCATCAGAAACAAACAGGGATAAGTATGCTAACACCTTGCCCTTGTTTTCTTTTTTGGGGCTTTGAAAGGCCGACGCATTAGCCAGCCTTAACGTATACCATCTTGCTATGGCCATCATCGCGTAGTTAGTAATCTCCAGGAAATGTTCATATATGTGCAGTTTTAAAATCTCCTAAATAACTATCGCAAGAAAGGCGATTTGATGGATACATTTTGGGTAATTCGCTTAAAATGAGCGTTCTGCAAAAATCATACAATATTGGGCCTTAAAGTGAATAAAAGTGGAAGTGTAGTCAGTTTTCCAGAGCCGCTTTAGTGGCGCTGACATCGGCCATTGTGATTCCTTGACGTCCCTCGCAGATGTCGCAGTAATACTTCTCGTAATTTATTCTATTCTTGGGCGCAGTACAAGAAAATTCCACGCTCTTATTGCAATTGCGTCATTTTTCTTCTTAACAGGGCTTAGCTGTGCAAAACAGTTCATATATTTTCCTGGAAGCGGTTATTCTGGAGAAAACACGTGTATCCGGGGAATTTTAAAGTGTCTTTACTCAGGTGACTCTTTCAGGCACTTCACAATGACTTAGTTCTAACACTTCTCTTGGTCCGCTGAAAGTCGAAAGGCGTTGACTACATCGGCAACGCATGGGTGCAGTAATCGAATTGGAACCTAGTAGTTGTGCCATTCGCGTTGCTTAACTGTTTTCTTGGTCACTTCTGCAAAAGTTTACATGCTTGAGCTCGACGCCCTTTACCTTTGACATAAGATATTGTTGGATTTGCTCTCACTTCGTTCCAGCAGGGAAATGACTAATCGCGTTAAATCATGCAGTAAGTCTACACACATCCCGACTGTACACAAATATAGAAGCACGATAAGAATCATCGAAGAAATTAAAGAGCAAGAAAAACAAGATAAAGCTATGCTAGAATGGCCTCATTGCAGTCAGTCAGCATAAATACAGGGTGCAGTAACCTGAGAATAACCGAGCTTTTGCTTGAGCCACTCGGTCAGACATTCTGGTATAAGTATTAGGAAGCGAAAATAATAACGACGACAAAGAACCACAGGTCGATAGCTCGTCCTGTCCATGCGGGTTTCCTTGCCCTGGTTTTGCGTCCCTCAATACTTACGCCAGCACTGAGAATGACAACATATCCCGCAGTGTTATCTAGCTACAGAATAGAATCCGCGGTATGTTTACAAGTGATGAGCGTTAAGACAATAGCAGGTCCGCGCTGCTATACTTCTCGCTTTCTTTTCTGATTTTATGGCCAGTCTTTTCAAAAGGACTGGAAAAGGTTATATTGAAACGTCTCTCTGCATTTCTGGAAAATAATGACCTTTTAACTCACGGTCAATAGGCCTTCCGTAAACACCAGTCAACTCAGCTTGCCCTGCTGGATCAGAATAAAAATTATTCTCAATAACATTGAAGAGCACTTGCTCACACTTGCAGTACTAATAGATTTTACGAAAGCGCTTGACTCCATTAATCCCGAACTTCTGATCAATAAATTGACTAACTATGGGATTCGTGGCATTGCCCTTGATTTAATCAGGTCATATCTAAGCTCCAGACTTCAATTTGCACACGTCAATAACGTCTCCTCTCACGTAAAGAACGCAAGGACAGGAGTGCAGCAGGGGAGCCTACTTGACCCTCTCCTTTTCAATATATATGTTAATGACATGTAGATGACACTACACTACTGTATTTCTCTCGTCATACCTTGATTTATTAAGGGCTGCTAATGCAGGACCAGATAAACTTCATGTGCAAACCATTAAAAACTGTCTTATTAACACAACCAAAACTGAAGCCATACTATTTCAAGCCAAGAACAACGACGTCAAGATGTCTAGTAAAACGCCTAGGAATCATTTTTGACCCCGATATGTCCGGGAATAGCCACATACTATCACGGGTCACTAAACTATCACAGATAGTTGGACTGGTTTCTTCCCTTAGGTACCTTCCACGCAGTGTAATACTGATTGTATATAACTCCCTCTTCCTTGGTCATTTGAATTATTGCTGCCTTGTATGGGGTGCCACATCTGTCACAAACATATGTCGGTTATTTATCCTTCAGAAAACATTTCCCCGTGTGATGTGCCATGGTACTCCCCAAGCGAACCTCTGTTCCAAGAACTCAAAGTAGACAAAGTGTACAGCTTTAGAGAGTGTAAATTGAATAGCCTTTATATCCGTTTGATAGCTAACCTTAAACAGCATATACACCATTATCAAACACGATCTCCAAAATACTGGCATGTAACTCACCCACGCACTAATTTCGGAAAACAAATGATTGCTTTTACGCTGCCTGTTCTACTCAAAAAAACTGATCGCTGATGGTACTGATCTTTTAAATTCTTCGTTAACTAATCCGTATAATCATTTCTGCTGCCAGCGCTGGTTTTATGCTGAATATTTTGCACTTGTTGGTCACAATAATAGCTTTGTTGTATCATCTCCGTTATCAGCACATATCTTATGACTGATCTGAGTAACGTATTCTTTCCATACTGATGATCTTGTGATATTATGCAACTTATCTAACTTGCTATGGCTCATTAGTTTTTGTGTGTGTTTCTTTCTTTTTCTTCCATTCTTTTGTTTCGGCTTTATTATTACTCGTGTGCTGTTGTTCCCCCTGCTTGTGTTATAAAGCGGGTTTTATGACCTTGTCCGCTTTCTTCCTCAAAACCTGTTCATATTCCAATGTATGCTGTTTATGGGAAATAAAGCATTTAAATCCTTATTTAAAACGTAAAATGCCAGTTATTTCTAAAACGTAACTGGCGCGAATGAAAGGTACGTTAGAGGTGACAAAGAATTACCCTTTGAGGAATGAGGACTCCGGAAGCTTACCGGAGATGGCGTGTGTACAGGCAAGATACGGACCGAGGAAATATACTCCCGCTTGGATAGCGAGGGAGCTGATTATGGGTTCTGAGTTACCCCGACTGCTACGTATATCGAGCCACGCATTGCGCACTGCGCTTTGCGCACTGCGCACTGCGCTGTTGCGTTCAACAGTAGTTTGAACGCGAAGTGTGTTGCCCAATACAGTATAAAAATATATCACCTCGTTCGTACATATACTGCGTGTATTTTATTGCTATTTTTCGCGATGACCTCATAACAATGCACAATGTTCAGCTTACATTTGGATCTGTAACGCTGCAAGCACACGAAGCATATTTCCGACAGAATTTTCTCAGCTGTAGTCCACTGCATTTCGGCCAACATTAAAGCTCAAATGCGCACTTTTGAGATTCTTTTTCTTTCAGTAACTGCACGCCACACGTTTCGACCAGTTAGGGCATGACCGAGCACAGATTGGGCTGTAAGCCCCCGGATGCCAAAACGCCGCGTGTGCTTTGCCTTGAACGCAGAGGCCTCAGGGTGTATTTCATAGAGCGAAAAGACAGATGCGCATTTGCCTTGTTCAGTCAGGCTTGTGCCGGTCCACAACCGAGTAAGATATATTATCAGTGACAGGTCAGGAATGCTCCGGCAAGTGCTCCTCACTGACAACTATACATACATGCACCATGCGAATTTCATTTTCTGATTCTCCCTCTCCTTCAATCTCCTTCCTGCTCGCGGTACAATCATTGCATTCCTCAGGGACCGCGGTGTCTTGAAAGCTTGGTGGGGATGTTGGTCAAGATAGATGTATGCAAACGATGCATCTGCTCATGAAATTAATGACACCTTCTAATTCGTGCGCGACGAGGTTCCCTGGATACTAGTCGACGTCGTATAGTGCCCTCCTACTCCTTCTTTAGTGTTCCCCGAATTCTGCGCCCGCCTACGTGTTCTGTGCCACCATTTCGTTCATACACTGCCAATATTAGCTGTTAGACCATGCGGTACCTGAACGCAGCGTGTTCATTGTTGCCGAGCAAATGGGAACCAATATTCTATGCACATAGGCATGCCGAACAACCGTGGCACGCTTTGGGGGTGAAGCGCCTCGTACATTTCTCAACTCTCATTGATTATAATGTTCATCTATCAGTACGAATTTATGAGTTGTCGCGAATTTGCCAGTGAGACCTCAACTCATTTTAATTACAAAAGTCTTGACCAATCTGCCATAGTAGGTAGGAGGCACGAGTTCAGAGCCAATAACCACCACGAACACGCTGGCTTTTAAGGATCCAAAGGTGAAGAAAGAAGAAAACACACATCGGTGGGGGATAGGAGGATGACGTCAACGTTGGCTAAACTGTCGTCACCTTTTCTGTAGTGCGAAGATCCTGTTTCTGAGAAGCTCAAGTTCTTCGTAGATTGCAAGGTACAAACTGCGTATGATGTTCAAATAGATTCGCGTAAGCGCAAACATACTCCATCATCTGTGAATAGCGTTTGTGTTTCTATTCCAAATACAAAAAAACGAAAAGTATTCGAAACACTCCCTTTCACGGGATGATTTCTTGAAAGAAGATAATTTAAATAAAGTTGTCTCCTCTCTTCTACGATCATCACCATGACCTCTTCACTCCCGAAAAAAAAGTTGGCAACCAAATGAGTAACTCTTTTAAAAATATTAATTTCATGCTATTTCACGAACTGACAAACAATATTGGAGACATAAAAGGCATTTTTAAACCGTAGGGACGTGTCCACAAATGTGGACATAAGTTCCGAGAACATCTCGCAAGCAACTCGCAGCCTTTTTTTTAACAGCCGCATCAGCCAATGTATGGCGCCATTCTTTGGAAGCAGGGTAAATCATTATGCAGGCTGATAAGTAAGCATGATTTTAATGTCTCGGGAAGTATCGCTATGGCGCACTTGGCTTTAGAAAAAGCGTCCACAAATGTGGACACTTGTAGCGAACAGGAAGGTTTTCGAGAACGCTCACAGGCTCGCAGGCCAAGGAGCAATTCTTTCCTTTGTTCGGCCAAATATTTCAATGAACCCTGTCCCGTTTAATCAATAGGTTAGTTTTTCTGTTTACGCCTATGAAATTGCATTTTTTTTGCGTGCGGCAAGCGGTATAAATTTCCTCTGTCAAATTCTACAAACACACTTGTGTTCACTGGAGTCATGGTTATTGGACTTTATATGTCTTTAAATATTAACAAATGTGCCCCCCATTACATTTCATTTATCTATTCCTAATCACATTTTTTCTTATTTACTGCCGAAAAGTAATTCCTCCACAGGACTTTTGAAACTATTTAGTAGTGATTTAGAATAAAAATTCAATTAGCGCCCTCACATTTATTATACAGCGTCAAGAGCTGCACGTTCTGTAGCTACTGTTCGCAAGCTTAGCAACTGGCGTTATGTTTAGCTTATGATGACCTTAATAATCATATACAAAATGTATGCTGAACCGGTATAAGAATTTGGTTGTGTACTGTTTTCTGGTACCTGAGCGTAAAAAATAATCCCTTGCAGTATTAAAACAAGAAGTGTTGGGAGGTAGCCTAGGGTTTCCTACGTTTGCGAATACTAATGTGCTTCTCCAGGAAGGGCGGTTACCGACTTTATCAGGTAGGTTTCATGTGCTCATTGTGCAAGCTTTTCAACATTATGCAATTCACACGTACTTTGGGTACAAGGGCAATTAGGGAGCAGTAGTTGTGGCATTTTTTACAAGACCACATCAAGCATCTGCAGCCTACACAGTGCTGTGTAGGCTGCACCACGTTGAGAAAGATATAACAGCATAATTTTCCGTGCAAAAGTTTCCCATAGTCTCAGTCTCAGCTTGAACTTGTCCTCTTCTTCATTCTTCTCTCTGATATATTCTCAATTCGTGCATAATTGTCTTTGCACCTGAAGCAACCCGCAACGCCCTGCACCGGCCGGAGAGAGGGTTTAGGAGGGGAACGGTAGATGTGAGACTGAGCTAGCCCAGAGGAAAACTAGTTCACACTGCAGTGGCGACTTGCTGTCTACTTTCCAAATTATTCGCCTAGGGCAACGTGTGCATCCCATCGTGCTTCAGTTCAATGCGCATCCGTGTTTCCACCACGCCATGAAAAGGTGGTTAAAAGGTGAAGGCTTAATGGGTTGTCGGCTGTGGAGAGAGAGAACTGTTCAGTGAGCACAAAAGTGAAAATGTTGCGCTAAAGTCTGCGGGTGAGGGAGAAATCGGCTTTTACGCGCCGTGATGACTTGTCTTCACGGAAGCAGGGTGGTGGATGCAGTTAAGATTACAGAGAGCCTGAGGAGAGGGGCAAAACGATGCAACATATAGGAGTAGTAGCCCACTACTTCAGTGGACGTAGCGTTCGATGCGGGACACATGCTCAGGAAAAATGGGCAGTCGATTTTGGGCAGGTCTTCATATGGTTGGTCACGTGCCCAAAGCCACATTCGACGCGGTAATGGCCTCTCGGAACCATGGGAAAACCTTTGTAGCATGCCCACAGATGCGCACTGCGCGTCGAACCAGGACAAGGTCTCGAGGCTTATACGATGGAGGCGGACGAGAGTCTCCGCATTGGTTGCTTGAACACCAGCGCTGGCGTCAACGATGTGTCGCCTGACCTGCTGGCGGTGCTGACCCACCGCTTGCGGCGAGTCAACGGTACGATTCCACGGCATGCCAAGCTGCGAACCAAGGGGACTCGTTACGTTCATCCATATACGAGCGAAAATGGGGTCGACAGCGTTGTTTCTAGCTTGGCTGTGTTCAGGGTGAACGGAGAATCGGGAAAGAAAGGGTCCCAGTTTAGTGTGTGAAGGGTTAACATAAGATGCCAGAACATCAGTAACAGTACGGTGAATCTGCTCAGCATGGCCTGCGGGTGATTGTTGTACATGCGGGTCCATTGTCCAATGGTTAGAGCGTCGGGTCGCAGTGTTGTAGGAACCACGTTCGAAACGAATCGTCGGGCCAACATGTGTTACCGGGTGCGTGCCACTGTTATGCGACGCTGTTCAATTAACGTCTTTCACGCCAACTTCGATCACTGGGTATGAAAATTCGGTACGTGCCACACTTCAACAAGCCTCTTTGATGTCAATTTGAGCTAGTGGGTTTCTGCTACAGGGTATGTACCACAGGGCAGGTACCGCAAGGTATGTGCCATTCTTTAATAAACATGTTTCACGCCAAGTTGGGTGACTGTGTATGTTTTACTGTGTATGTGCTGCTCTTGAATAAGAGTATTTTACGACAACTTCGCTCACTAGCTGTGAGTAACTAGGTATGTGCCACTCTTCAAGGTAACTCTTTGATGCCAACTTCGGTCGCTGGTTGTGTTCCTCTCTCTGTTTCTCTCTTCTGGGCCTGAATCACTTTCGAGCGACCTTTTGCGGGTCTTGTTCAGAGATTACTTTCGCTGTACTCTCATGGGAATATATAAACTTAAAACAAACTTTCATGCACGTTGACCTTGTTAGGTGTTTGCTTCATCCCCTCGGGGAATTTGGCACTGGTAAATCATGTTTCACATCAGTTACAGCCAAATAGCCCAGCTTTCCTGCTTCACTGACATACTTGTACATTGAATCTGTTTTTGTTTTCTCTGTGTATTATACTTCTTTTTGCCTGAATTTCGCAACAATGAATCATAATTCACAGTACTTCAGCCAACTAGTCTAGCTTTCTTGTTTGACAGCCATAGTCGTGCTTTGACATTATTATACTTGTAGTTTGCCCTACTTGGCATACTGAGACTGCTTGGGTCTCACTTTCCAGCGACCTTTTGGGATTTTTAGTTCCTAGATTCATTTCCCTGCATTCGCATGGGAATTTATAAATCTAGAACAAACTTTATGCGCATTGACTCTGATTACTCTTGGTCCTTTGTAGATCTCGCTTCGTCACGCTTGTATATAGCACCGGTAAATCTTGTTTTGCAACACCAGCAGCCAACTAGCCCAGCTTTTGTGCATTTGTACTTTCTTGGATATTGACAGTGCTTCGTGTTTCTCCTCTGTGTATCTTGTTTTGTAGCGCCTGAATTCGACGCCAGTAAATTAAGTTTCAGAATACTTGCAGCTTACTACTCCGGATGTTTAGTCTCAATGGCATGCTTTCTTGTATATTGACATTTCAATGCTTCTGCGGCTTTGTCCTGCCAGACTTTGACACCAGTAAATCATGTTTCACAGCATTAGTAGCCAAGTAGCCAAGCTTTGTTGCTTGATTCTCATACTTGTACGTTGACTCTATTTCGTTTTTCTTTGCGTATTATAGTTCGTCCTGCCTGCATTTGGCACCAGAATATCCTATTTGAGATTACTTGCAGCGAACTACCCAAACTTTTGTTCGACTACCATGCTCTTGTTGTACAATGACCTTGTCTGGTGTAGGAGGTAAAAACCGCGCGATAGCTAGGAAGAAAGCAGAAACTACGTACACGTCTCTGCATCTGCTTTCGTCATGTCCTTCGCGCTGTTTTTGTCCCCTTCGCCATGAACCAGCCAGCCCCATTCCAGCACACGCCTGCACCTTGTCTGCTGTTTGTCCTGTCTGCTATTTCATTTCATGTCAATTTGGTAGTGCTCAATCAATTTTACAAATACTTTCAGCCTGACGCATCACTTTTTTTTGTTTGGCTGTCATATTTTCAAGTACGTTGACACTGTTGGTGCTTGACTTTGTGTAGAGTTGAACTTTAATCCTACCTAAACATGGTTCCGGTAAATTGTATTCCACAGTATTTCCAATGAACTAGCTCAGCTGTCTAATTTCACTGCCATACTTTTACTACACAGTAGTGCTGTAACTGTTTCGCAAAGTTTGGGAACTTTTCATATGATTACATAAGTTTTGAACATATGAGGACAACAGCTAAGTAACTGCAGTCTCAATAAATGAGTTCAATGTTACACCCATGGTTGAACCTGACTATTTTTTTTTCTTTTTGCTTTGGGAAGGCGTTTACAAAACATTCTATTAGCAGTGCGACACTTCTCCTCTACCTGCATCTCCTACAGCATGCTTTCTTCTGCACAGAAAAAAATCATATTTTCCTTTTGTAAGCGACTGCTGAGCAAACGGACTAAAATTGTAACGGCAAATGTTCTTTCGCAAAGAACGTTATTACGTACTGTCGATACGTTAAACTTTTCAGCCTAAATATAGAAGACGGACGCTGAAATGACCGGGCCGTTTTCCACAGTATAGCCTGTCCACTTTTCCACTCTTAGACTATCTAGGATTACTAAGTTTGTAAGGGCTGTTTTCGCATTCTTAAAAACGGCGTTGGTTCATACCTGTGACGTGCGACAAACGGGCGTGCATATGGCGAATATTGTTCACATAAAGAAATGACGTCGAAAGCGGTAGATCCTCGACCAGGAGGCGGTGAATAAAAACGGAATCGGCGAATAATAATAGCGAAAACTGGCTAAGCAACAGGTGTTTTGAATGGAACAAACAGTACATTACGAAAGAGACTCGCTATGGAAGGTCAATAGTTTAAGTGAACGGAATTGCAAAGCAGGCAAAGTCTGCACTCGCATGGGGACTTTCAGGCCATCCCTGCAACTAAGAACATTACTGCCCGCTGAAAGTAGGTTGCTCGATCGCCTGTTTTTTAGGATTCACTCGAGAGTTAGTACGCGTTTTTATTCGATATATTATCGTTTACGCAGAAATCTCTTCGCGCTTTTTGATTAACAGTGTCGGTACATTCTTTGAAACACAGGTTCCTCTGAATGTTTATTATAACGTTAAAGCAAGCCTAACTGAGGCCTTCAAGTCCTGCTAGACCCAGCAGGCTTTCTTACAAAAACCTTCATTTCAACCATGGATGGTGAACACATTCCCCCTCGATATACTCGTATATGGAAGGTCCGCAGATGACTGTGGTTTCTAAGTCAGTGAAGCAGCTTCAAGCTCTCAAGTAAGGCAAAATATATGGCAATTATTGGCACGATTGCTAAAGCAATCACTGTAGACCCGCTGCTGTTGTAGTACAGCAACTTCTCTAGCAGCATGGCCTGGAAAAACCAAAGAGGGTAATACGAAACTTGGTAATATGTAATATGTACCAAGCTTTCGTCTTTATCATAACATCCGTTCAAATGTGAAATGTCCTTGGAAGTTTATTTACCAGCCCTCTGTTACAAGTAGGCAAAATTTGCCTGCCATGACGACTAGCAACATTTAACTCTTGACAATCGTAGAACTGATGGTGTGAAACGCTGTAATGGAATTAGACTGCATTGCGATCGTTGCATCAGCGCTAAACTGGTGGGCCTTAAACCTTTTTTTCCAAGCGTAGCTTTTTATCGCACTTTATTGTACGCTAACCAGGAAACCACAAAGAAGGATTGTTCAAGTTATCGGTTGAACACGCATTCTATCATTTGCTTAGCACCATAGAGAACAAGACACCGGTGCACCTGATACCGCATACAGAAACGTCTGTGCATGTGTTCGACATCCTTCGCCTTAGGTTTCAGCTTGGCGATTCATTTAAATGAATGAATTGTCTAAAGCTACGTTTGAATAAAAGTTTGTTCCTCCTCCTCCTCTACGTCGGACAAACGGGTGAGGAATCCAGTTTTCCGTGTCAAAGATACGGCGGATTCATAAGGAGAAAGCTCTTCCGCTACCGCCTTCCGCGAAGCCTCACGCTACCTTTAGAGTCCAGTGGTTAGAATTCGTACAGAGCTGTTTATCATACACGCGTGCCTTCCCGTCATCACATGTTCTGGGTGGAATCCTGCTCCATAATCTTGAATCTATAATCCATAGCACACTTCGACGGTAATCAGTGCGAGCGCGGTGGAGGCCTCGCTGTATGCTTCCAAAAAAGGTGTTTATAAGTGGCTCTACGAGTTTAAAACGGCATAGAACAAAACGACAAAGCACAATGTACGCAAACGGACTCAAGATTCGGTCTCAACAATCTCGACAATATGAATAAAAGTATGGTGGCAAAGATAATTTTTACAGTAATTAGCATGACAACCAGGAAAGCAGTTTGCTAAGCTTTAGCTAGAGTGTGCTAAAAACTGCTGAGTGGCACGACCGCGCCTCGCCACCTGACGCGTTTCGCGGGGATCGTAGCGGTGGCGCGGCAGTCGCTCACTACTGCAGGCGCACCGCACCGCGCGCAAGAACTGCTATGCGCTTCCGCGGCGCCTCGCGCTCGTTTTGGTGCAGCTTACTTTGTATCTTTGTCATTCATGTCTAATACATGCTTTCGCTATCCGTGATGGATGAAACGTGAAAGCATTAAAAGCCTGCTCCATAAAAGCCCTTGAAAGAGGTTGCAATTGATTTCTTGGCTTGAAGTCAAGGCGATTGCGGCAAGGTATGAAAAATACGGAAAAAAATACCGACTGATCGGCACAGTGGAGCTACATAATCTTGGCAGCATTATCCGTGAAATCTGAAGTTAACAGTACCTTAAATAACTGCCATACTGGGAACATTATCTTGTCGCAAGAACGTCGGTGAAGGGTGTGGTCCTTATACACGCAATGCGCTGTATAGGGGTGACTTTTCAGAGTTATGAGGGGGCTCAACAATCTTAGAATTTGGAGGTTAGTGTGCATGCGTTGCACTGCGTACAACGAACGAGCTTCTTTAGGCATAAAAACAATTTATTATTAAAAGCGTTGTCATAAGCAAGTGTCCGCTTGCTTGCACTAGAATTTCACTAACAGAATACAATGAAAAGACAGCGCGCGAGCTGATGGAATAAAAAGAATGAAGTAAAACACGCCCCTTCGTCGTCGCGGGGTTAATGGAATGTCCAGTAGTTATTGGGTGGCTTGAGCTGTTTCAATTTGACGACGGATAACAGTGCACGGGTTTCGCTGCTGTTGGCAGCTTCACCCATGGCTGAATGCCATGCATGGCATTGTGTTCGTTGGTCAGACGCTGGTTCTTTCTTGGTCCAACCGACTAATCCCTCTCGTTTTTCTGACCAATCCTTTCTAGAGGAACGCGTTTGCTTGGATAAGGAGGAACATTGTGTAATATCGTAGGGACTGCCTCTGGATTCAGGTTGGGCTTTCCTGGCGGGATTCGTACTTCTTCGCCGTTTGAAATGGGCACGTATAGTCTCTTATGATGAAGCGTGGCTCAAAATGAAGCTCGCAAAACGCACAGTTTTCAGTGAGTCGCTTGTTGGCCCTGCGCAAATTTCTCTACCATTGTCGCCTTCTTTCTAGATCGGTAGGCGCCTTGTACATGGAATGTTCTTGCGCATTTTTGGCCCGTGCATATGCAGTCGTGCACCCAGGTGAATAGCAGCAGTTGAGACGCTACTTAGAGCTCATAGATGCGTTAATCGTGCTAATAACACGCAACTACACGCTTCCGCCGGCAGCTGCACGCACGCGCCACATCCAGACGTTCTCGACAGCTTCAGTAGTGAGCGACGACAGCGCCGCCACTACGATCTCCTGTCAGGGCGACACGCGGGATGCGGCGCGGCCGCTTCGCTCGTTCCACTGCCCCTTGTAGTACACTGTTTTAGCGGACCCAAGTTAAATTCTCCATCGCACCTTATTTTTCCTTTTTCTCAGTCGTTTCTCTGACGCGGCCAAAAAACCGCTCTGTCACGTATCGAGTAATAGCAAACAGCAGTGAGCAGGGCGTCCTCACGCACTACCGCCCGACAACCAGATCTATTGCACCATAGCGTGATGCGAATAATTACGCTTATTGCGCTTGTTCTACTAAGTCTATTTGGCTCTTTTTACATGTTCTTCATAGCACACGTAAGAACAGGGCAATAAACTTAAACGCGTTACCACGCGGTCAGATGCGTGTGGTTGCCCGGCAACAGTGAGGACGCACTTCTTCCTGTTATCTTGCCTTAGCAGATGTACGTAAGGCGCAAAAAAAACAAAGGTTTTCGCCACTTCAGGCAAACTGACGCTGACGAAGATGAAAAAAAAAGAAACAAAAACAATTAGTGAAGCAGTATTCAACCCAGCTACCTAGAACCGCAATCGGACATTTTATCGCAAGGCTAAAGGTACTATCGACCAAAAACGTTTACGGACCACGGGATCTCTGAAAACGCTAAATATCCGAGCAGCCCTTAAAAGTAGCCAGCAAAACCGTGCATCACAATGTTGCTCGCATATACCAATAACGGCTGGAAATGGAAATTCCAGGCTGCGTTTTGAGGCTGCGGAGATATTCAGCTTTTTGTCAGATCCCTTGGTCCGTAAACCTTTTTGGTCGATAGTACGTCCATATTAGCGGGGAAAACGCCCGTGGCACGCCGGAGGCGGTAGAAGGCGCGCAGCAAGAATGGCCGAGCCGCGCGAGTGGTTCTCGAGGCTATTTTTCGCGGCATGCCGCTTGTCGCCGATCGGGGAGTCCAATGAGGAGTAGCCGATCCATTCACGTGGGTGAACGCTGCAAGAAAATATAAACCCTTCTCACATCACCTGAAAACACAGCCGCATCGATTCCAGTTGATAGCGAATAACCTGCGTGCTGCGGCAGCACTGATGCCCGCTAGAGGGGCCATCACAATTCTGGCGCGTTCTGACCCCTTCGGCGTGTCGCTCGCGTTTTTGTGGTTTTTGTGCACTATTGTGGACGCACCTTAACAAAACGGCCCACTTGCGATCGTTTCTGTTCAGGTTGCTGCTGCATGGTCTTTGTTCATTTCAGCATTTTCAAGAACCATTTCTCTTGCACTTTACCTACGTTCTACTCAAACCTTTTATCTGTAAGGCATTGGACCACTGCATGTTTCGTTAGAAAAGCGAGCCCTCTGTGACATTGGTACTGATTACCATCGAAGTGAGCTACTGCACGTATATTATACATCATGCTTGCGCAGAAGCCGATTTAAGCACAATTCCCTACATTGAGTAGACGAAACAGCAACAAGGTAGAAGTGTGTATACAGGGTGTCCCAACTATCATGCACCAAGGTTTAAAGTATGCAAATGCCACGTGACTAGAGCACTGCACGGGCTCGGGCTTACCCGAAAGCCTGGGCCGGGTAGGGCAGTTTTTTCACGGGCTCGGGCCGGACTCGGGAACGGCATGTGCTTTTTGACCCGGACCCGGGCTGGGCTCAGGTTTTTTTACTCTGGCCTGGTCCGGGCTCGGACTTTCTGGTGGTGTGCATGTAACGTGGAGCGAGTTATCCTCGCGTGTCTCGACTCTGAAAAACATGTCTTTTTCGGTCTCGGGTCGGGCTCGGGCCTAAGGTAAAGGGGTGGTGGGCCGGGCTGGGCGGGTAACGTAGGTTATTTCCGAGCCCGGGTCTGACTGAATAAACTTTATTAAAACCAACAAGAGGTGGTGACTGGGCCTAGGCCTCCAACGTAGGGACGGCGAGATGTTGTCTCTTCACCGCCTCACAGGCTTGCTGGGTCGATGAGAGTTGGTCGTCGAGGTTGGAGCTACGCAGGGCAGCGTGCCATCTCGACGATAGCGTCGTGGGGTTAATGTCGGGGTATTCTTGTGTACAGTCCCAAAACATGTGTGTAAGTGTGGCTGGCTGTGTCTTGCATATATGGCACGTGGGATTGGGGTAAATGTCTGGGTAGATCTTGTTGTAAAGGTGTAACGAGGGGTAAGTGTTGGCTTGTAGCAGGCGGAAAGTTGTAGTCGGCGCTCGGGATAGCTTGCTGTGCGGGCCGGGGAAATTCCTACGCTCTAAGTAGAAGGATTTCACTAGATCATTGTAGCGTGTCAGGCGATCCCTACCGGTGGGGCAGCCTCCCCGTCTCCCGCGCGGTTAACGAGCCCTCGCGCTAGGGAGTGGGTAACTTCGTTGAGGTTGGGGAAGTGCAGGTGGACGGTGCCTACATGAGCTGGGAACCATACGAGTGTAACCTGATGGTCGGTTGAGCGGGGTGCTTGTTTCAAGATGCGCACGGCTTGCTGGGAGATACGGCCGTTGATGTAGTTGATAACAGCGGAGCGGGAATCAGCCCTGGATATTGCCCCTGGATATTGGTGGTGTATAATTCAGTGGATCGTATTTCATGAATTTTCGGCAGGAGGAAAATGCATCCAGTGGTTTGTTTCGTGGTTGGAGAAGCTTGAATTCTGACGGAGTGATCAATTCATCAAGTAAGATCGATTTTCGTCTATTAGTAATTGGCAGGGTGTTTGTTCCTGTTGGACTTTGTCTAGCTTACAATCGCTTTAAGTTAGTTGAATTGTCCGTAAGCCTCGTGCTTCTACTTATCTGATGGCCAAAATAACTATATTTCCAACCTAATCTGCTTCCCTAATATACTGTCCTTGCGAGACATAAGGTGAGTCGGCCAGTCTTTCTGGGGAACGTTACCGCAGTTCATAAAACTCTTATCTGACAGTGAGTTTTCATCTGTTAGCCCCCATCTTGTCTACGCCAACTACAACTGATTTGTATTCAGTTTTACACAGAAAGACCCTAACCCACTCGGGCTCACCATGCTCGCACCCATTCATGAAAAAGGAGTAGAATGATAAATAGAGGGACTGACAGAGAAGTTAGCCACTGCAACACCGATTGGCTACCCTGAGCAGGGGAAAAGGAGATAGGTATTTTAAACATAAGAAAAACAGGCTCCAAATAAAATAAAGGGACACAAGGAAAAAGTTTACACATACCTGGATGCTACATGCAGTGCTCCGAGTGTTACAGTACCGCAGTGGCGTAGCATAAGCATACATGTGCACAATCATACTTTTTTCCTGAAAGGGGGTGTTGGTGTACAATGTTAGAAAATTATCCCGTGAATTAGGTTCTTCGCAGCTACTGAACCTTACCCGCCGTGGTGGTGTAGTGGCTATGGCATTGCACTGTTAAGCTCAAAGGCGTGGGATTGAATCCCGGCCACGGCCCGCATTTTTATGGGAGTGAAATGCGAAAACGTCCATGTAACGTGCATTGAGTACGCGCTGAAGAGCCCCAGGTGGTATAAATTATTCCGGAGTCACCCACTGCAGCGTCCTTTATATTAATATCGTGCGGTTGACACAGGACCCCCCCCCCCCAAAAAAAAATTATTTGTTTTACTGTGCCTCATTATTTTACTTCTTTTAGCAGCTTTAATTCTAGGTTTTTACGCTACCGAAATGCCAGCTCCCATAAACGCATTCTTTTTTCTAACAATAAATGGGGACCCTTCAACAAAACTTTAGAGGTGCTAAAAGTGTTTATCTTGCAATTTTACAACTTACTTGTTAAATACACTTTCAACTATCACAAAGTCATTATGACCAAAAGGAGCAAAGTAATGCATTTACGTTCTTGTGTGCTGCGGACGGTTTATAGCCCAGTTACCTGGATTGTCTCCTTCCACACGGGACTGTGACCCAGTCTGTCTGGCGCATTGTAGAGTTCTTCATTGCGCATACTGTATATAGCAAGAGAAGGCCTTATAGTATCCTCGCAGCCGCAGCCGTCGCGTGAAGGACTGTCTACCATAACAATACCAGTGTTAACTTAGCTCGCGGTATCATAAGTGGACTTGAAGTAGCAGAACGTGTCAAGTACCAGTGTAAATTTTGTGTTGTCGCTCATAGGCGCCTCCTGTACCACAGTGAATATGAAATTGCTTTGCAATTACCTTTCGCTTCTAAAACTACGCAAGAGCTCTTCAACTCTTTTACGGAAGCAAGGACAAATAAACGCCGCGTCAGAAATCTTTGTATTCCCTCCGATTGTATCGCCCGTTCGAGGACAGTAATCAGAAAGACAAATGGCAAGCCCGTTATCAATGCACTGAGCGAGCTATTTATCATACAGCTTCAGATTCACGTGCGCATCACATTTACCGAGAATCAGAGCAAGCGCCGAGATACCAGTTCTTGTGATCGGGTCATGGTCGCCCGTGAGAGTTGTGCAGCAATGGGCGACGTGATTCGAGTTGGTTTTGCACGGCTTTCTGAAGTGCGAGAAAGAGCAGCAAGACGGGGACAGATAATTAAGAAAGAGGCAACACGAGTGCTTGGGCTGTCTCCCTTCCTGTACGCCGTCGCCTCGCTTCGTTGTCTTGAAATTCAACAGTATTGCAACCTGCTCAGACGAAAGACGTCGGCCTCGGCTACGATAGCGTAAACCACGCCGCCTGTGCGGCGCTTCATATTTCGGCAGCGCCTGTAAAATAACCAATAGGCGGCACCAAATAACGCCACGCAATTTGTCCACGCCACACACAGTTCTTTTTTTTTTCTACACATCATTTTTATATGTTGTGTGTGATATTGTTTTGATACCACAAAAATTAAAACAATTGGGCTCCAAAACACGCCGTGAAATTGGTTGGCCAGCGAAGCTGTGGTATCAACAGCCCTGGTAGACCAATGTTGAACGATTCAGCAATGCACTACATGAAATGATTGTCAACAAGATAACTAAATGCACTGTTCCAAAACTTTATTTCTTTGAAATGATATTCATAACTGCTTTGTGATCGCTGTGGTAAACACTGAAGCGTTTCTTTTCTATCTACTTTAGAAGTATTCTTACCTAAGTTAAATCTATACACGACCTGTGCACAGTGGTTGGCTGACTTGGATTGGTGAAGCACGTAAGGCCAAACTCTTCCATCACGAACTGGACAAATCTTTTCTTCTCTGGTTTTGAATTGTCCACGTCGAAGTCTCCAACACTGATCACCGGCATGACGAGATCAAATTTCACCCCAGAGATGTGAGTACCCATCAACTACTAGATGTCGGCTTTGGATGTGTCTGGAGAAATGAAGGCTGTCAAGACTGGGATTCTATCCTTAGTCTTAACACCACATGCATCCCCGCAGTCTACTTGGTCTGGTCCCGAAGGCACTGTCCTGCGCGAGTCCTAATTATACGTGGCCTTCCTATATCGCTGACACAACACAAATGAAATCAGTTGCTAGGCGGGTTCTTCTTTTACACATGAAAGTGTAGTGGCATCACTAACTGCTTCGTATGCTACAGACGCCGCTTCGCGGCAACTGCAGCTTATCCAACCATAATCTTTACCAGGGAAACTCATGCAGCGAACGCTGTACTTGCGGACAACGTTCTGTGGCAATGAAGGGAAAGCTACGAAAGCGACGCGCGCACAACTGAGAGCGCTCCTGAAAAGAGTCCCGCCTTTAAATCCACAATCGTTTAGGCTGGGGAAGAGAAAACGTAAACAGCTTATTAGCAACATTTAAACAAGGCAGAACACACCACTGAGTGTAAAAGCTTGCCTATTTTGCGGCTTTTCCCTTCCGCGTGTGGGCAAACGCGAAACCGTCGCACGTGGAAGCTGCGTCGATTCAGCGTCTGTTGCGAGCAACCAAAAGCACTGTCAAATGCTGCCGGTCTAGTAGGCGCGGTAACACATGTGCAGCAGCCACGCTCCGGTAGCTTTCCCTTCATTGTCACAGAAAGTTATCCGCGAGAATACGTGCTTCGTATTGTTCGAACGCGCCTTACCATCTGTCATGTGGTCTTGACACTTGTTTTGTGTTTTTCTTTATTGAGATGAATACTGGGATGTGTCTTGCGTGGGTAATTTCAATGGATATAGGCACTATTCGCTTCATTCGTGGTGTGGTCTTCTGGCGACTGTTCTTTCGACGGAGAAATCCCGGGATCCTTGTCAAATACTGCGTCGCTGTAAAAGTCGTCAAGATGTTTTCTGGTTGTGTGCACGTCTGTTTCTTCGTCTTGTTTCTTTTCATGCGAAAACATATGCCACACTAAGTGGAAGTCCGTCGGCGTGACCGAAGGATGGTAACAAAAACTCGGAAGACACTTTGTCACGACTAAAGTGTGAAACGGCGGAAGCGTGACACCATTGCCTGTTAAAGTGTCTGATAAAGTAGTTTGTGGCCGCCTGGAACTGTTGCAGCACCGTTTGTGGATGAGGAGGAGACGCGTCGTGCATGGCGGTGTGCCCAGCAAGGAGGTTGAAATTTCAACGTCCTTGTATGCCAGCCATGCGCGCTACAGGCGTCGGGGCATGAGTGGAGCAGACGACAAAACGGATAGGCAAGCAGGCGTCGTTGCTATAGCAACTATAGCAACGACGAAGAAATGACAGACGCACGCGGTTGTTCTATAAAATAATTAAATTATTTTTCATGTTATCGCCTGTGAACGCCAAATATTACGCCTACCAGCCTGTCTTCTCTTGCCTTGTCATTCTAGCATGGCTTATGAGACCACGGTTCGCATAAATGCGTTGGTTATCTTAACCAAAAACAGCGAGCCTTAAGTCTCACTGCAGACCTTACACTTCATTGTTTCCTTTTTCTTATTTGACTTTCATTGCAAATTTGCGTTGTGGGTATACCTTTATTGCATATTCTTTCATACTTTGTGGACTTTAAATGTGACATAGCATTGATGCTCTAAGCTTGCCTCGCAATCAAGCTATTTATTTATTTATTCATTTATAATGCCTCACAGGCCCTAGAAAAGGCATTGCGTGAGGGGAAGGTTGCACTCATGAAAATAATATACATTTACTAAGTTTGACATGTACAACATGTCCATCATTTATATTCTATAAAAGAGAAATCAAAAATGATCGCAGTCAGACACTCATATGATGAGCTTGAAGCTGAGGAGGACAAGTTGATAGGAGAAACACAACACAATGTAATAAAAAGGATGGACGCAGAGACAAAAAAATTCTAGCCTTGATTACTCTTCTAAGATGCCACGTTGATTCCTTGATAACCGGCAGCGTCACAGATAAGCACATGAAGTTGTAAACTTGCTGAATTGACGATCTCGCCCCATCACCTTTCGCTAAACGAGGACACGATAAAGTGCTGATAAGAGAATGGAATAATTGTGATTGATGCGGCATGCGAGCATTGCGAACGACCGCTTGAAACAAAACGACGTATTCCGGCCGATTGTGCGTACAGCAGTTCGGCACTAAACGATGTCTCTCTAGTCTTGCTGAGAAGGACGCTTCATTATCTTGAACGTAGCCATGGCGTACAGGTGAGCACTTTAATTTCAATTTACGCTTGACAGCCCAAGTGGTTATGCCATGTCATGAGCAGTGACAAGTCGGTGGTGTGAAGGCGGTCAGTTCACACTATTATTATCAGGTTATTATTAGGTTTTTGGTTTGCTGATTTCATCGAGTCATGTGTAAAATTATTCAGTGGCTCTTTCAGTTTCGTAGGGATTATTTAGGTTCTAAGGTTTTTAATACAAATGAGTTATGTGGTAATAATGTTTATATCTATGAGCCTTTTGGCATGCCTGATTTTCCAGGTGTCCGGAAATGGGATGGTAATTTGAGCATAACACAGGTTCAAAACTAGCAGTACAGACGTCCAGTCACCACTATTGTTTGGCTCAGCATGCAAATTTGTAGCAAACCAAATCAAAATTTGTATAGCCAGTTTTAACAACGGAGCAGTTCTTATTCCAGCCTTCCCCGTCTGTCCGGTGTCACGCAGGTCACGTGAACAGGAGAGGATGAGAACCGCGCGGGGTGAGGGCAGATGACGTGACCAGCAGAGGATGAGGGGCACGCTGGGGAAGGAGGCGACCGATGAGAGGGCGCGCGCTGAGGTAACTGGCTGGGGGGAGGAGGCGACCAATGAGAGGCCGCACTGGGTGCGAGGAGGAGAGGCGATAAGAGAAGGTGTTTCTGTGCGGCGCGCCCTTTCGGATAACGCGGGACGCGTAGAGCTGCTGCCGACGCCGTCCGCGTTTCTCCGCGTTCGCGTCGAACGCGTGCGGTGTCCGTGACTGCAGCCGATGCCTCTGGCGGCGTCTGGGCAGGTTTCGACCAGAGAACTGGACACTCTTCGAGTAGCGTCGGAAGTCGCTGCCTCTTCTCGCCTCGCAACGTTTCAATATAATATAACTTCCTGTTCTATATCTGTGTTCACTTTTCTTTACGCAATTGCATCACGTGCTACACATGCACACGTAACACTCGTAGCACTCGCAATAGCTAACACAGCTTCGCTTTTCGGCCATCTTCACGGAGTGGAAGGGCGGTGATTTTTTACAGCGAAGCTGTTAAGGGCCTCACTCTTCGGTGGCCGCGTCCGGCAATAGAAAAAAAATTACACCACCTTCCCGTAGGGTAACCCTGAGTAGTATGCGAAGCAGCCATGGGGTCGACTCAAGTTCCCATTAGTTTTCAGATCGGCCTGTCGCCGCTGCCGTTCCGTTGCAGCGGCTCAAGCCCTCTTCGCCGCGGCGCTGTCCACGGCGCTGACACTGGCGTTGACGCTGGCGCTGTCCGTGGCACTCATCGCGGCGTTGCGGGAGGAGAATGAGAGGACGAAGTGAATAATTATGAGTGGGCGAAGCACCAGGGGATCATTCGGGCCAAACGCCGGAAGCGTTCTCCGGAAGCCGGAAGCTGGCTTCCGGAGCCGGAAGTGGAAACGGAAGCGGAACCGGAAGCCGGCTTCTGCTTCCGGTTCTGCTTCTGCTTCCGGAAGCCGGAGCTTGGCGTACATATACTATACATATACATACAAGGAGAGGAGGGGGAGGAGGATGCCCATGCGCAGTGCGGGTGTGGACGCCGCCCGGCGGACGGAGGGAGGGAGTGACATAGCCCCGACCACTAGCTGCTTCGCATCTAAAAAACTCTCATTGGCCGTATGCTGTATGTACGAGTGAAAGCGTGCAAGGGCGAGGGACGCGCGCTTTCACTGGTAGCGAACGCACGGCGGAGAGCAAACGCGACTTCCCAGTGGAAGGGGAGTGGTGGGCGAGGAGGGCATCGAGCCACCTGGACGTCTAGGTGGCTGTCTAGGTGACGTTGCGACAACTCTCTCTGGGCTTTCGCCCGCCTCTCCCCTAACAGTGTCGATAACGGCGTTCACCCGATCCGTCACGTAGCCAGCGTTTTGGCAGCGGTTGTGTGCGGTCACACAAACAACGCGCACAACTGTTGTCGACGGCGGCGTCGTTTTGCCCGCGTTCGCACCGAATGCACGCGGCGTTGGTGACGTGTTTATGAAGGCCAACCTTTGCCGTACACCCTACGGCGGTGTACCATAGCGACCATAATAAGGCCATGGTCCCTGTGATCTCTAAATAAATGAAAACCACCGAATCATATACATTTCTCATTCTTTTATAGTTCAAATAGCCAATTACACCATCACATCTAATTAGTGATAATTGGAAATACATAATTCTCACCGTAGTACCGCTGGTCTTCCATCTCCATCCCAGTGGAAGGGCTGACAGTTTTTTTTTTACAACTTCTCTGCTATTTCTTTAGAATCAGTAATCTCTCACAACGGTGCATAAAATCCTGACCTCTTCATCATCATCATAATCCTCAGCCTATTTCTATGTCCACTGCAGGATGAAGGCGTCTCCCTGTGATCTCCAACCTATACAAAATTCTAACCTATACATATCTTCATACAAGAGGAGACGAACACGTTTTTTAACAAAAATGCTCAGCTTGCTTTGGGTTAGTCTTGGGCAAGTCATGCGACATGGGTCAGCCCATTTTGAGAGTCGTGTCTTCCTATTGACCGGATTTGATCTGAGCGATGCTACCTGAACTCGTCATTGTCTCCCTTGTTACAGGTCTTCGTCTAAAGCCCTGATTTCGTCGTGGTCACGTACGTCGCCGTTTGCTGTCATGGTACGTTTTAAGTGAACTAGGTAGGCCATGCCACAATTTCAATGACTACGAATGAAATCAAGTGGAATTTTTCTCACAACTCTACTTTCCACTACATTTCTTCAGCTACAAATTCTACAAGATGCAAGTAATAGTCGAGATCTGAAAAGTTGTGTTCACGGCATTGCTTCATTTTCCTTTTTCCCTTTGGCGTTTCTTTACGAGTCATAGGACTCAAATATTTTAAGAAAACGTGAACAACTTTCACTCTTAAGGAATGAAAATTTCTAAAACCTCTCGCTGGTCACTCCACACGGTGCAGTGAGCAATGTTCCTGAGAACACTTTCCACTGATAGCGACATAAAATGCCAGTACACAAAGAAATTATCGCTGCCTAAGTTAAGTGTATACAGTGATTTTTTGTGAGCGGGAGAAATTTTGTTTCTAACCGTACAACGAAATATCCTCTCCGTAGCTTGCCAATGGAAACAAATATTTGCGTAAAGTGAACACAATGCAGAATGTTCAATAGCTACAGAAACTGCCGAAACACTAACAGGCCGTTGCTCCGTGAACATTATTTATTCAATAAACACTGATCTCCAGTGGTAACTTCCATTAGATAACCCCTTTAGACTCTTCTCCTAATACATAAAACTGCTGCCAAAGTTAAATATAACAGATGCAGGGTTGCCAAAGGAACCATTGAAATTTAAGTAATCGTTTAATGATTAGCGAAAACAGTATTCTGGCGCGGCCAAGTAACTGAAAACGACCCAAGTAAACACAGCGTACCACAAAAACAATCCGTACACGCAAGGAAAGAGGAAAAGCGTGTCACGATGCCAAATTTTCGTCTAGGGTTTCTTATTTCTGCGCGAAATTCAAGTTTTCCCTCTGTTTTCTCTAATACCAGACACTACGTTATCAATGTAACGTAGTGCGTTGCCGAGATAATGTATAAGGTTAGCTTTTTTTTTCGTATAACAAAGGCAACGCTCATACGTCATTTTGTTACATCGAATGATGTCCCACCCTCCACGATGCAATACTCTCAAACCTTTATGATCATATCATGCGGGACCTTCTCCTTTCGCTCAAGGAACTTTGGCACATTTCAGAAATTGTGATTTACCCATTCACTGATTTCAATCTTTTCTTTACTGTTCCTGGAGCCCTTATCTGACATATTCTGTCACACGCCCTGTGTCCATTGAAAACCACTTGTCCGAGCAGGCGGTAGAGCTGTTGTGCTCCTATCACAGTCGGTCGAGAGCTATGTCTCCGAAAGGAATTGTCCTGTATTTCATTTCGAGTTCGAGCAGTAACGCAGAATTTCTTGCGCATTATATTCGTTCACAACAAACGGTGTTTAGAGTGTGCTTGAAAGATGCATGCTCACAGTAAAGACTTTTTACACCCTTACGGGTGCTGGTTCGTCCTCATGGCGCCCACCCTCACCACTACGGGAGAAGATGGAATCCCTGATATGGACAAACAAAGTTTTTTGTTTGGGAGACATTCTGTAGCAAGTAAACACGATGATGGCTGCTTCAGACGACAGGAAAACTGCATGAAATAAACTTCAATAGCCATAGCTGCTAAACTTTCGTGTCAGATATCCGAGTGCGCACCAAGGTGGTGAGAATTATTGTATAGTTTTCACCTTCTAATTCCCTCATTGCTGGTGCTGTGTCAGCTCGCAGTGGTGAACACTAATAATGCGATTAACACGACCGACGTTGCCTAACGTCGGTTTTGCTTGTCTAACGATCGCAACAGCTTCGCTGTACATCAACTTTCACAGAGTAGAATGGAGACGGAATTTTTATTTTAAATCCACCATTAGACCTCCGTGATGGGGCAGAATAGCTCGTTCGACGCAAATATGGGCGTGGCGCCCACCCATGTGGGCGGGACCCGATCCATTATGCCCTGTCACGGAGGTCTAATAGTGCATTTGAAGTAAAATCAGATTTGAATAGTTTTACTTTATCCCGGCCCTTGGGTCAGACCTGGTGGACTTCGTTTGTGCGCATTTGCAGCTTTATAATATTTTCGGAAATGTCCCAGCGCGTTTCGTATATGGAGCGAGGACACGCCTATATTGTGCAGCGTGCTAGCAAAGACGACGAGAACAGAAGGCCTTGTGGACAAAGGCGCGGCACGTTACAAGGGAAAGGTTCTTCGGAGCCCTTTATACTTCTTCATTGGGTTTGATAATGGCTTGCCTAGTTCCCCACTGGGTACTTTTCGTCCCAAGGTTGCTCTTGACTACATCTCAGGAGCATTATAGTAGACAACTCCGGATTGTTTATGATCATCTGTATTTTCGCAAACACAGTGCACACAATAAAACCTAGAACTAATGCAGATTTTCGTCATCCTTTTGCAACTTTCAAATTAAATAACATAACATTTCTTTTCGCTCTGTGCAGAAATACGCATAGGGAGGTCCTTGAAAAAAATGTTTGCAGTTTCATCCTAAGCGCGAAGCATTTACAGCGATAGGAAGATCTAGCGTTGGGCTTGAACTCCTGGGAGTGTGTTTTAGCTATACGCGGGTGTGAGCTAGATGATGGAGCGACGCAGCATAAAAGGCAACACTGCTGCTGGGCAGAAGCAACTACGGCCTGACAGCTAACATGCATCTCACAACGCTGGCCTGGCGAGGAGCACCAGCATTGGAGGCGTGACACCTCACTTGTGCACGAGATGAAACATATGAAAACCGTCGGGGTTAGCCAGCGCCCAGTGAACTATAATATGACTTACAGCTTCATGTGAAATAAGCACACCAGAGCATCTGCACCATGGTAGCTAAGAGGCCTCCCACAAAGGTGGCGTATTGACGGGCGCTGGCATTGGAGGCGTGGCATCTCGATTGTGCACGAGATGAAACCGACGGGAAAAGTGTCGCGTTAGTCGGCGCCCAGTGGGAGGGGGGTTGTGTAAGTGGCTACCTATTGGACATGTCCATTTCGTCATCTACACAAGTTCTGATTGGCTGGGGTACGCTTCAGGAAGGAACAGGCGTTTTCAGCCCATCAGCACTTCAGCAGCAGACGAAATGGACTTGTCCACTAGTTGGACGCTTGCAGAATAGCCCCCAATGATCATACACACAGCAGCTCAACAGGAACGCTAGTGGGCCAACGGTGAGCCTGCGCACAACATGCATGCCAGAGGCCGCAGGCCGAATGCAGTCCTGCTATGTATCCACCGAGCCGAGCTAGCGGAACGTTGATGGTGAATTCACTTCGCTTTGTCGTCTCTGCAGCCAAATGCACTGCATGTCTCTGGACTCACTGTAATCGTTCCAGCTCGGTTCGCGCATGCGCCGTCGATAGCGCGACATCACGGCGGCGGCGGCATCGATGGTCTGAATTTGCCTAGACCGTCGGCATAATAAAAAGCTATCTGAACAGCTTGGCGAGTTCAGATATAAATAGTTTGGAACGGTGAATGCATATAATATGTGCAACTAAATCGCTATACAGCATATTGTGCACTATATCAGAGTGAATGAACACGCAATTATGGCAAACAGTTATAAAAGAATTGATGAGCGCTATGAATTAACAACTGTCACTGTCGTTACATCCATTTTATTCCCGGCCTCCCTCTCTTGACGCATTTTGAAAAACTTTATATTTCGTTGATCACGCAGTTTCTACGCATATGCGTCGGGCCGTGCACGCTGTAAATCTTGACTTGTTGCAATACTAACCACTGGTCTTACTGAAGGCTTGTGTCATCTCCATTCCTATTTGTTGCTGCACTGTCTGACGTTTCAGAAGCCATGCAACACGAACTAGTCAAACGCGGCACACTGCTGGGCATATGTATTGAACATTTCCCGATAAGTAGAGACGGATAAGTCAAAATTCCCATTTCCGTAGCTTCTTAAATGTGAAGGCAGACAGTAACGAAGTCGCTGTTTACCTGGATCTTAACAAAATGCTGGTGCCGCCCGGTGTTCATTATTTCGTGTAGTGCAACCTTTAGTACCTTTGTTTTGTAGATGGGCTACAATGCACAGATTATTTGGTTGATTTGTAGTCTATGGGAGTTGGTTGAGATACTTAACCTCTACACATTCCTTCGGAACGCAGCCGCAATGGCTGGGAATCGAACCGGCAACGTCGTGCTCATCCTCGGCGGGAGACATGCGTTGTGGCAGTGTGGTGCGTGACTCAGCAAACTTACGCTGCTTTTCGTTTGCAGCCGCCGCAGCTGCTGCGAAGAAACCCACGTTCTACACGTTCTGCGTCTGGGACGCCTTCTCCCGCTTTCGGCCGGCGCCGTACAACTTCAGCGCCAAGGACATTCCCGCCGAGCTGTGCGATGCGGTCATCTATTCACACGTAACCATCGACAACCAGACCGGCGCGGTAAAGCTGACCGAGAAGGAGCTCAAGCTAGGTAAAGACGTCACGCTCTTGTTACACTCAGCGTGTGTTGAGTTACTGCCTCTTGTAGTAGTGGCACACATCCATATTGAGTCATCGGATAGCCCGTGAACAGGATATTTATTTATTTATTTATTTATTTATTTATTTATTTATTTATTTATTTATTTATTTATTTATTTGTACCATTTAGGCATTACAGTGGGGGGGGGGGGGGGGGAGGCTTGCTCACAGTGAAACAAACAAACTATATATCAGTACCTGCGGAACATTCGGGGCAGCAAAACAAGCGAAATAAAAAGGAACAGCAACGGTAATATGTAAGAACAGTAATGTATGTAAAACGAACGGATATACTGGCTATATCCTAGTATATCCATGCGAACGAATACACCCAGTATATGCGTGCCTCGCAAACAGTCGCGCGGCTCTTTGCGAACCTTGCCGGTGTTTCGTGACCGTGAGTGCTGCAGCCTGGCTGTACTCTTCCCAAATAAGCCAGCCAATCACAGCGGAATACGAGCGCCGCACGCGCCGCCGGGTTCCCGGCAGCACCACGAGATGGCGCTTGCCGCCGCGCATCCGCTGAATAAAATTTGATATCTGAAAATAAAAGGGAAGAGCAATGCAGCAATAATGAAACATGGGGCACTTTAAGGCAGCAGTAAATATGAGGTAGTGCACGGAATCTGGAAATGAGTCATGGTGCCACCACTGACGTTCGCAAATGCACTTCTGTGCCTAAAATAGGATACATTGTCGGGGTTGAAAGTTAAACAAAGATCGGTGGGCCGGTTGGCTTTGGGAGCCCACAGGCAAAACCACAAATGAGGCAGTGCAAGTGGGCATGGATTGGCCCTCGTTTGAAGTCAGAGAAGCGCAGAGCGAAGTTAGTTTCGAAGAAGAACTCAGAAACATGGATGAAAATAAATGTGCCGCTTAAGTGCACAAGTATCTATACCTGAAAAGCGTGGACGCACAAAAGAGGAAGAGGTCAAGAAAGTAGGCAACCAAGTATGGGCAGTTGAAAGTGTAAATAGACATGCAGGAGTAATCAAAAATAAATTGAGAGAAACAGAGACACTGAATTGTATGCAAAGAACGCAGACAAAAGACTATGAATATTTACAAGAATGGAAAAAAACTAGAATAGAAAATCTGTACAACAGCATGAAGGGAAGTGTCTTGCTATTTGAGGCTCGAGCTGGTTGCCTAAGGACAAGAACATACCGGAGCAAATACTCGCAATTAGATGAGGCATATGTATGCTGTAGTAAAAATCCGGAGACCACTCAGCACATCCTAATCAGATGTGAAAGGATTCACCTAGCGAGACCAGTACGTAACGTACAACTTCCAGAAGCGCTTGGATTTAAAGTAGAGGGAATATATGAACCGGCCAGCAGTCGAGTTAATCAAGATAGGTTTAGAGTATCGGTGCAAAAAAAGCAGACAGGAGACTGATACGACCGGATCCCTTGGAGGCATAGGCAGCGGTACAAGGTAGATAGAGAAGATTAAAGAGATATATACAAGAATGCTGGAAGGAAAAGCATTGATGGCATACCTGGAGGAGGAGGAGGAGGAGGAGAGAAAGAGAAGGCAGGGATGTTAACCAGAAATGCGTCTGGTTGGCTACCCTACTCTGGGGGACGGGAAAGAGGGAATAGAAAGATGAGATAGAGAGAGGAGGAGGGGGAGGAAGGACACGGTGAGTTCGCGCACGCACGCGGAGGGCCTGAGCAATTCAAAGGCGTTCACATAGGCCAGTCGTCCTCAAGTAAGACAACAGTGCCTTCACAGCTTTGTGGGCTGACGAGCGATGGGGACGGTGTTCAAGGAGCACCTGCACAGACAACGGTCGATCGTCAAGTCGTCGCAATGCGTTCGATAAAGTTTGTCTTTCCGACTGAAATCGAACGCAGTGACACAATACATGTTCTATGTTCTCTTCGCTGCCGCAGTCGTCGCACGTGGCACTTTCGGTCATTCCAATCAAAGCACAGTACGCCTTCGTGAAAGCCACTCCCAACCACAGCCGCTATAGAAGCGATGCCTCACGTCGGTGAATCCCGGGTGGAGGTCGGAGTTGGAGCGAAGGGTTCAATTCGTGTAGCCTCGTGCGCCTTATGTTTGGGGTGTTCCACTCTGATAGAGAGAGCTTGCGTGCCAGGTGACGAAGCTGCCTTCCAGCGTCTGTCCTGGAAAGAGGAATGGGAACGCTGTGTTGTTCTTGATGTGACTCTCGGGCAGCTTTGTCAGCGAGATCGTTTCCACTGATCCCGCAATGGCCAGGTAGCCATTGGAAAATAATTTCGTGGCCTTTCTGTTTGACGTCGTGGTGAAGTTTGACAACTTCATACGTTAGTTGTTCGTGAGCTCCACGTCGGAGAACTGCCTGCATACTTTGTAAAGCCGGTCTCGAGTCGGAAAACACGGCCCATGTGCCAGGACTCTCTGCGTCTATAAATTGAAGTGCACTGCGCAGAGCCGTGAGCTCTGCAGCCGTGGACGTCGTGACATGTGAGGTCTTGAATCGCATTGTTAATCCTCTCGTCGGTATAAACACAGCACCGCCAGAACTGGTCGATGTAGTTGATCCGTCCGTATAGACGTGCACGTGACTGCTGTATCTCTCGTACAACAGAAGTAAGCTCAATTGCTTTAGTGCAGACGGTGATAAATCTGACTTTTTCTGCAGTCCTGGAATTCTAAGTCGGACTTCAGGGCGGCACAAACACCATGGAGGAGACACCAGCCTGACCGGAGGTGCGTACCCCGATGTAATCGAGGCACGATATGCACTGACAGTTGTGCTATATGACGTGTGGGGTCTTTCCACGGTGAGAGCGGCGAGGTGGTGGCAAGGAGTCCGGGCAATGTGCCTGACATGTGCACGCATTGTCTCGATGGCGATGTGCGTTGTGATAGAATAATCTTGAGCAATGGCGATAGTTTCAGCCGTTGACGCACTGCGTGGTACTCCAAGGCATATCCTAAGAGCTTGCGCCTGAATGCTCTGAATTGTACGCAAATTAGTTTTGCAGGTGTTGGATATAACAGGTAGGCTGTACCGGAGGAACCCAACAAACAACACCCTGTATAGCTGTAACATGGGTTGTGTGGATACCCCCCAGTTCTTTCCTGCAAGCAACTTGAACAGATGACAAATAGCCATCAGGCGCTTTTTCACGTGGTTGACGTGAGGAGTCCAGGACAGATCTCTGTCAATCACAACTCCCAAGAACCTGTGACTCTTGCTGAACGATATCACTTGTCGGTTGATTGATATGCCGTATGCAGACATTGGCTTCCGCGTAAATGCCACCACTGCGCACTTTTCCCACGTCACCTCCAGTCCTTGTTTACGAAGGTAGCATGATGTCGATGAAGCCGCCTTCTGAAGCCGAGCGCGAAGCTGAAGCCGTGTCACCCCCGACGTCCAGATACAAATGTCGTCGGCGTAGATAGAGAGTCGAACGGTGTTTGGCAGGTTCTCGATTAGTCCAATAAGGGTCAGATTAAAAAGCGTCGGGCTTAGTACTCCGCCTTGAGGGACTCCGCGGCTACTGTAATACTGGGGTGTCGGGCCATCCCCGGTGAGCACGTAGAATGATCGCATCTGTAGGTAGCTGCGAACCCAGAGGTATGTCTTGCCACCAAGTCCTATTACTTCTAGCGCTTTAAGGATGGCTTCATGGGTGACGTTGTCGTAAGCTCCTTTAACGTCTAGAAACAAGGCAGCAGACAAGCGTTTACAGGCCTTCTGGAATTCGACATACGTTACCAAATCGACAACGTTGTCTATAGACGAACGGCCGCGCCTGAATCCTGTCAACGTGTCTGGGTAAATTTGATAGTGCTCTAGGTACCACTCCAGTCGCGTTAGAACCATCCGTTCCATTACTTTGCCTACACAACTTGCAAGCGCGATCGGACGGTATGACGAAATGTCCAAAGGCGACTTGCCAGCTTTGAGGAGCGGAATCAGGCGACTTGATTTCCATACTTGATGGCATACCTGACTTGATGGCATACCTGAGTAACCCAAGCAGGCTAGGCGAGCATATTTCACCACCTCGTTTAAAAGGAGATGCCAATACATCATCATCACCTTCACCGCTGCGGCAGCGGCGGCCGCGGCGGCGCCGACCGTGGGGGGAACGAAAAAAAAAAAACACCGCATATCCACGGGGTGAATGATGATGAGTGGGCGAAGCTCCGGAGGGAATCATCGGTAAACCGTGAATATTCCGTGTAATTCGCCCAGTCTCGCCGCACTAAATCGAACGATTGACTCCCACCAATGACACGCACTATATGTGACGTCATTCCTATTTTATAACAGCGCCCTTCATTATAATTGCACCATCTCCCGCTTAAGGGTACGCTAGCACAAGCGCGTTAGAAACGTGCAGTACTCTCTAGTAAGGGGGAGAGGCCACAGCGTCTTACGCAGCCGTTTCCACATGCCGGAACGTGCACCGCGTTTGCCGACGCCACCACATGACTGCTGAGAGAGTATATAACCCCCGTATTCATAAACGCTCCTCGACTTCAACTTGCCACCGCCTTCAACGCGTTTCGAACGCGCTGCAAGTCAAGTTCAAGTCGAGGAGCGTTTATGAATACGGGGGTAAGGCAGAGAGGCCACAGCGTCTTACACCAGCTTCTTACACGGGCCGTAACGCGCTAGCACAAACGCGTTAGAAACGCAGTCTTTCGCTAATGTTTGGTATTTATTGTCATCGTGGTGCGTGTGTCCATGTGCGCTTCATGGCGTAGTGGTTAGCGCCGCGCGTTCGGAAGCGAGGGTTATCTGGTTCGATTCCGCGCTACGGACACAACTTTCGGAATTTCTTTTTTCATAAAAGTAGACGTGGCTACCTACTACGACGACTACTACTACTACTACTACTACATACTACAGAGGAGGGACAGACCCACACCCTAAGGAGCTTCGCCCCTAAAGGAACACCGCATATCCACGAAGTGAATGATGATTAGTGGGCGAAGCACCGGGGGATCATTCGGGCCACCGTGTATCCCCCGACGCCGGCAAGCGTACCCAGAGGCGGCGAGAGCGCGGGAAGCGGCGGCAAAACGCTGGAAGCGTTCTCTACTTGAGGTTGGTGGCGCCGATGCTCGGTTGAAGCGCGAGCTTCGCGAGCCATCAGCTCTGGGTCCGCTTGCCGGCGTTGCCGTACTGCTGCAGCTTTGCGAGCCCTCAGCTTCGGGTCAGCATGCCGGCGTTGCCGTGCTGCTGCAGCTTCATGAGCCCTCAGCTCCAGGTCCGCTTGCCGGCGTTGCCGTTTTGCTGCAGCTTCCCGTGCCCTAGACTCCGGGTCCGCTTGTTGTCTGCGTCGCCGTGCTGCAGCGGGTTTTCGAGCCCTCGACTCCACTTGCAGTTGAGCCGCCACTCTCGCCTTTTCATCCAAGTCGGGCGCGCCGTTATCAGAAGCGACCATTATCATCCAGGGCTGAAGGGAGAAAGAGAGCGTGCGTCGGGAACGAACGCCCTTGTGTACCGCAGCGCCCCTAGCGGACTCCATGCAAACCAGAGCTACGGACGGCGACGACGACGACGAGGGGGGACAACGCTCGGCCCTAAGGTGCTTCGCCTTAAAAAAAGAACCAGAAAGCTCGCCTTCGCGCGTCCGCAGCATCGGCGGTATTGCATTAGCCTTTCTAGAATGCCTGAAATAAGCCTTCCGTGTCACTTCGTGCGGACATTCAATAAACACAAACTCGTGTTTCGATTCTTTCTGCACTCACACAAAGCTCCGCTGTACACAGATCCTAACTCGTTGGATGGGCTGTTTTTTTTTTTTTTTTTGTACTTCGCGGTCTTTCTTTCAGGTTTGTCAAAAAAAAAAACTTCTATGGAGTGCGTATTGCGCAACAGAAAGCTGAATTGCGAATTTTTCAGGATGGTCTACAATTTTCTCATTGACACGTTTGCTCCCAACATAATACGAGTAGTTAAGTAGTAATCACTACGTCAGCAATTGTGAAATACAAAAAATAGTCTGATTTGCTCCAAGCAACGGCAAATAATATTACCTTGTTTCTGTCCAGCTAGGCTGTACATTCATTTTTTTTTAAGTTTAGGCACAAGTTACCTAGGAGACAAGGTATATTCCACGTGTTTTATCTATCAAAATAATCTGGAGCTCTTGTGAATGGGAGGCGTGGTTTCGACGCGCACGATTGTAGACGCAGCGTCTAAAGGACTCCGGCACGTTCACATATTTCTGATAGATACCACACTGACAATCAAAATGTCCGTGTAACGCACAAAACGCGACCTGTAGTCGCATTGCATGCAGCAGTTAACTCGAATACTTTGTCTTCTTCTGTCTTATTATCGTTGCCACAAGAAGCGAACGGTCATGTTTAAACTGTCACCAGATTGCTCATCACCAGGAAACTATGTCTTCTTTTTATCCAGACCCAGAGGCTCGGGCTTACTCGAAATCATTCCTCTACAATCCGATATGGATGCTACCTCCACATCGTAAGTCATTATTCTGTCTCTTTTTCCCTTTTCGAATTTAATTTCTAACGGATTTAATTTTAGTCTTAATTGTCACCACAACCACACGTTGGTCAGCCGAACTGATGAGTAGACGATGCTCGTTTCAACGACCGACGACAAAAGTTCACGCAGTGCAAGATCTGTCTAAAGCTGAATTTTCACATAGCTTAGAAATGGTAGGAACGTGTGGCTGCTATTAACTTAGCACTTCCGTAGTTTTGTGGCTGTGCGCCCGAACTAAGTAGAAATTCGACTTTGTGACGCAACCATCGCCCTGCAAGCTTCTGACATGGATTGTATACGGTGCACAAATGTGAAAAAAAAACACTTGCGTTCAAACGACAATTCCTACAGACATGCGGGTTCCAACTTCACTTTCTACTATCTGCAATATAGGTGTTGCGATAAGACAAGTGCCTTTCAAACATTTCTGATTTTGCCGCAAGATTGAGGGAAATAAGGGGTGTTTGAAATAACATTTAGTGTTCCTTGGAGAATACGGGGAGCTTTCGGTTTGACACGCATGTAACTGCCTTTTTGACAGCATCCTTTGCAGCTGCGTTTTGTTTTTGACCTGATTATGCAATACTATATATCTTTCGATTTCTGAGTCTATCTATCTGTCAATCCATTGGCACGCCTCACACTTGATCCCTTGGCAAATATTCATCATGATAATCATAAGCGGCTGATTCTATGCCCGTGGCAGGAGGAAAGCCACTCCCAGTAATTTCCAATTACTTCTTTCTTGTGTCAATCGAATACATTTTATGCCGGTATTCCTAATCTCCTTATGCCTTATAATATCGAAGGCATTTCGGTTCATTTCCCGCGCGCTCTATTTGCAACTATAACAAACCACTGGTTATCCGCTCTACGCTAACAATCACTGACTGGCGAGCTCCATTTCTTCCGGTCAATCTCAACTAGAGTATCGGCTACGTCCGCTAGTTCCCTGAAGTCTCTTAATGTTACGCCCAGTATCAACGCTTTCTTTTTTCGTTTCGTCAAACTTGAGTAAACCGCATGTTTTCTTACTCTCCTCCACAAGGCGCCTTCCGTGAATTGAGCGAGCTGAAGAAGCGGAACCCTAAGCTGAAGCTGCTGCTCGGCATTGGTGGGCCGCACGAGACGGTAGAGAGGTACTGGCAGTTCCTACAGCGGATGGACCTCTACAGGGACATGAAGATCAGCATCTCGCAGTGGGTCAAGACGTACGGCTTGGACGGCATCGTCGTCGACTTCTTTTCGGGCACCAGGTCAGCGCAGGACTCGGTCTGGACGTGGGACACGGCTAAATTAATACATCCTTTCTTATGGGTAAGGCCAAAGCGTCACTTGTTTCGCTACCTAATTCCACGAGACAGGCTTTGGTCGGTGAAATCGACGCATGCTGTTCACCCGAGTATAGCCCTTTCTGCTTTTAATGCGTGAGCATTTCTATGCCTACCCAACGAGAATCCTGTCCGTCACGTCCGACAAATGCAATGGGTCATACCCCCCTAAACAATGGCTCATACCCCCGTAAGCAAGGCCGTAAAGGCTACTAGCGCTCAGAAAAGTGAAGCGAACAGTGTATGCGTTCATTGAAATCACATATACAACACACAGAACAGCCATACGGTTCAATAAAGAACAAGCTCAAAAAAAGCCTCAGAACCATCATTAACGCATTGCATACCCCCCGCAGCAAATGTAGTGGTGGTTTTGCAACAGCTTCGCTGTACATCCAGGTTGATAATGACCGATAAGAGTTGATAAGGGTCGGACCATGTTCGATAAGGTTGATAATGACCGGTGGGGGTTGATAAGGGTTTATACTAGTCGGATCAAGTTTCATAACATTGATAATGACATCAGGTTGCATCAAGATGAGCAAGCGGCACAATGCTTACGCGTACTTAGACAACTCCCAGAGGAGTTTCTGCGTGAATTTTTTTTTTCGTTGTGTTAAATAACTGCACACAGATGGAAAGGCAGGTTACATTAGAGCTTGCTGTCTCAATACACAGTTGAGAAATTCTTACTAATCATTCCTTCATTGATACTCACGCGTAAGCCACAAAAAAACCAACGTTCCAGATCTACAAGAAATAAATGTAAATAATAGAAAAAAACAGCCGAAGGAACCCAAATGCACCCGCGTTAAGTAAAAATTAGTGTACAAGGTTTTAAAAAAAGGACTACTATGCGCGGAGCGCGCGAATTTCATTTTTCAAGTACTCCTGGCATCAAACACTCGGTTAACATAGAGTTCATGAAATATCTATGAATTCAATTATTGAGGTTGCTTCTACGGGAAAATCCTGTAGGGCTGTCAAGACACATGTCTGTTTAGCGATTGCACAACACTGGGCGAAGTACTATCGTAATGAAAAATTCGCGTTCAAATGAATTCACTGCTGGTTCAAATAAAATCTTACACCAGCTAAAAGGAATTGGAGCCCCTCGCTCCAGAAGCCTCGCCTTAACGATGGCGTTTCTAAAAAAGAATACCTGTCGCCGTAATTATGCATGCTTTAAGCTCTTTAGCCCTAATTCCAGTTTTCCCGACAGACGTTCGACATAGAAAAATCGCGAGTTAAGTATTTGTTTATATATGACGAGTGTTTTGGTTACGGTTCGTTGAGATAGCTGCGAGAGAGGGCAGTCTAAAACTTAAGTATGATCTAAACAAGCGACATGATCTGTGCAGTCTTTTTTTTTCTGTTCGTAGTAGAGTTTTTCGTTTGTTTTTTCCCGAGTTTTACTTTAGTATTTCATATGTCATCAAGTTCCTTCTTCCCTCCTTCGGGAAAGTTAGGATAAAAATAGCTTGAGCTGCATTGCGCCTCTACAATATTGAAAAGACGCAAATACAAAATCCGAGGCCACTACGAAGCTTCAGCCCCAGTTCGACATGATGTCGTGGATTTTGAGGGCGTCTGGCCGTACTTAGTTAATCACTTTATTGCTAGAGATTGACCACATTGTATTCTAAAAGAGCCAAGAACTGAACTTGGACAAACGCTGAAGTTTTGATTACTGCCCCACAAGGGGCCCAAATACATGAAAACACGTTGAAATGTTTACTCGAGATTCACGTAACATTGAGGGCCTTTATTTTCCTTTCGATCAACCGCGTGCCGCGAAATTAACGAAAACAGAATTTCGAAAGGCGGACTTGACTATTAGAAAGTATTTTAGTACTAACCTTTTGGGTTCCCTATAATATCGTTCTATTGCCTTCCTTCTGGAATGTCGGCAGGTGCTTCGGGTGGCGTTGTTGTTGCTTGCTGCTGCACCCTTCTTGCATTCGCTTCGATCCATTCACGTGCTTGCATATCTGCAAACATCTGATTGGCCTTCACATGTTTTTGATATTTATTTATTGACTTATTTGTTTACTTGCAGGAAATACGTGACAAGTTCAAGGAATATATAGCAAAATGGCACATCATCCTGACGCTGCCCGCTTTCGACAGTTCCACGCACCACCTGTTCAACATCAATAGGCTCTCGGAGTGAGTTGCGATCGAGCCTTGCTCGCGCAAGCGAACTTCACCGCATGTCGACGTACCGAAAATGATAACGCGCAGCTGCTAAGGTTTTTAACAGCGGAGCTGTTTAAGCCGGCCGATATTCCGTTGCTCGTCCGCAAAAAAATGTGGGCCGATCCTGACGGTGGTGCAGGAACGGTCCAAGCGCAATGGCACATACCCTTGTGAACTAGTGAAGCTGAGCCTGGCTAAGTCTAGCTAAGCTTGGTTCGGACTACTTAAGCTTTTTCAGTCATCGATAGCCAATCAATAGCTAATCGATCAATAATAAATAAATTCCTGAAAATGCTGGGGATGACTTCGTAGTGCTTAGCCTAGCCCAAAAGCCAGGACTAGCTAGGTGCCCATCAGCTCCGTTGTCTCTTTAGCGTTGCGCCGCCAGTGCAAACTAGGCTAGTTTCTTCTTTTTTTTTACCCAGCACTATAATGTCGCAAGTGGTTACCCCTCCAAAAAATGTTCGGCAGGGACACTTAAAGCTGCTCACGTGGGAGAATCCAAAAAACACCGCATCTCCACGGGGTGCATGATGATGAGTGGGCGAAGCTCCGGAGGGAATCATCGGTAAACCGTGAATCTTCCGTGTAATTCGCCCAGTCTCGCCGCACTAAATCGAACGATTGACTTCCACCAATGCCACGCGCCATATGTGACGTCATTCCTATTTTATAACAGCGCCCTTCATTATAATTGCACCATCTCCAGCTTAAGGGGACGCTAGCACAAACGCGTTAGAAACGTGCAGTACTCTAAGGGGGAGAGGCCACAGCGTCTTACGCAGCCGTTTACACATGCCGGAACGTGCACCGTGTTTGCCGACGCCATCAGCGTTTATGAATACGGGGGTAAGGCAGAGAGGCCACAGCGTCTTACACCAGCTTCTTACACGGGCCGTAACGCGCTAGCACAAACGCGTTAGAAACGCGCAGTCTTTCGTTAATGTTGGGTATTTATTGTCATCGTGGTGCGTGTGTCCATGTGCGCTTCGTGGCGTAGTGGATAGCGCCGCGCGTTCGGAAGCGAAGGGTTCCTGGTTCGATTGCGCTACGGACACAACTTTCGGAAATTTTTTTTTAGGGGCGAAGCTCCTTAGGGTGTGGGTCTGTCCCTCCTCTGTAGTATGTAGTAGTAGTAGTAGTAGTCGTCGTAGTAGTCGTCGTAATAGATAGCCACTTCTACTTTTATGAGAAAGAAAAATCCGAAAGTTGTGTCCGTAGCGCAATCGAACCAGGGACCCCTCGCTTCCGAACGCGCGGCGCTAGCCACTACGCCACGAAGCGCACATGGACACACGCACCACGATGGCAATAAATACCCAACATTAACGAAAGACTGCGCGTTTCTAACGCGTTTGTGCTAGCGCGTTACGGCCCGTGTAAGAAGCTGGTGTAAGACGCTGTGGCCTCTCTGCCTTACCCCCGTATTCATAAACGCTGATGGCGTCGGCAAACACGGTGCACGTTCCGGCATGTGTAAACGGCTGCGTAAGACGCTGTGGCCTCTCCCCCTTAGAGTACTGCACGTTTCTAACGCGTTTGTGCTAGCGTCCCCTTAAGCGGGAGATGGTGCAATTATAATGAAGGGCGCTGTTATAAAATAGGAATGACGTCACATATGGCGCGTGTCATTGGTGGAAGTCAATCGTTCGATTTATTGCGGCGAGACTGGGCGAATTACACGGAAGAATCACGGTTTACCGATGATTCCCTCTGGAGCTTCGCCCACTCACGTTGGCGGTGACCTTAGGTGACCTTGGCGGAACTGCGCCGTGACGAAAAATACCCGACGCGTCAAAGTGTCAAGTCACGTCAACAAATGCTTGGATTGAGGTCGCATTTCTCATGGAGGTCCCTGTAAACAAAATGAATTGGTGCCTTTCAAAAGAAAATTTGGCAAACTTCGTTCAGGGCAGGGATTCGAACCCGGGCCTCCGCGGTGCGAGACGAGCACGTTCTGCTGAATCCACGGCTGCTCCACGGTTCTGGCTTACTAAGGGTGTGCCTAGTGCGTGCGTGATTGCACACGTCACGTGGTCACAGAGACGCGCTCGTGCCACTTCTCGGGCGTTCGTCGTCGTCGTCTTCTGCCACAGCTGGCTCCTATGCCGGTCATCAGGCCAACGTTCCCATACTGCACCTTCCTCTTCGAAGGTGCTTAAGGCCCACATCCAGTAGGTGCGACGACTTCTCTCAGTTCCGAGTTCCGTCGAGGCCGCGGCGGCGGTTGTCCGGTTTTCGGCGGCGAGTGATGGAGGATCATGCACTACCAAATGTGCAGAAGGCCTTCGCCTTCTTCTGTCACAAGAGTGTAACATCTAGGAATTTTTTTTTATACGCTCATTTTATGCACTCATGACGTGGCGTCACCTCCTCCCTTTTGGCTGCGCCGTCACGTGCTCACCGCCGCACGCGCTATGCCACACGTCTATGCATGATAATATACTATAGTCAGTCAGGTGGCTGCGAGGTGACGTGTACAATGACGCACGCACTATACTCTGTTTGAGTAGTTCCGTGCAGCACTCTGTACAGTACATGTCTGTTCGACCTATCAGGAGAGATAAAACATCTTAAATGTGTCCTTCCGCGCCCTGTCGTCTGCTAGCGGCGAGAGCTGCAGCGCGGAAGCGGCGGGAGCATCTCCGAAGACTGTCCCCCTTACCAATCTCTCTCTCAACATGGTGCAACGCTACGTTAGTCGGATTTGGCGACTCATCACGTCCAAGTGAAATTATTCTCATTTGTTATTATTTTATAGCTTGCGGACGCAGTGTTCTCGCTTTGCGTGCAGAATCGTAGTGCGCATACCTGCCACACATGCGCTCTGCGGCTCGTTGCTCGCGCTCGGCGGCTTAACGTCATGGTGACGCGATGAATGACCTTGCGTGACAAAGCGTAGTAAAGCTTTCGCTCTAAAACGAAGCAAGATCACCTAAAAGGTTGCAGCTCTAACCTGCAGAGAAGCCTTCAAGCAAACATGTTCCGACTAGACCACTTGTTAAGGCCATTAAGACAAGCAATGGATTCCGAATACTGGCACTACATCTCGCTTCGCAGGAATCTGTGCTCGATGGCCACGTAGCCTTGGCTCTCCTGCACGGAACTACTGAAACAGTATGGGCACACCGTTAGTCAAACGGAATCGTGGAGCCGCTGTGGCGTCGGGGAAGCTAGTTCATCTCGCTCCCCGGAGGCCAGGGTTCGATTCCCACCCAGACCGAAATTTACTCAATTTTCTTTTCAAATGCATTCATTTACTTTGTTTACAGGAACCTCCTTAAGAAATTTGACGTCAATCCGAGCATTTTTCAGGTGTTCTTACTGCTTGCGCCATCGGCCATTTTTGATACCACCGTTCGCTCACGCCGCCAAATACGACGGATTTTCGCTTAATAGGGCATATAACCTCTTGATGACAGTTAAGTAAAAAAATGACCTCGGCTTCCAAAATTGTTTCGTGTAGATAACCGAAATGCACTTTTTTTGCTTAATTCCTAATAGAACTGTCCTAACATTAATTGCCTGTGTCTCGTACGTCGAAGAGGCTTACATACGTATAAATAGGCTATCTAGACACAAATTCTAAGAGTACGCATCCATATAGTGCATGGTATGATCCTGTGACGTACTTGTCTATCGCTATGGTTATTTGCTAAAGACAAAATGAGAAATATCAGCAAAAGCGTTCTAGACACTCTGCCAACCCTGTTTATAAGTGCAATGGAAATAAAGCATTGCTGTGCTAAGACCGAAGGCAAATCAAAGAGTACACGATCTGTATAGTAACGATCATCATCATCAGCCTATAGTAAGGATACGAACGTGTAAACAGACCGAAAAAGTAAGTAAAAGAGTCAAAAATGCTAAGTATGCTTCTGAACATTACAAAGATTGCATTAAAGGTACTCTTCAAATGTGTTGACATCATATACATACGTATTCTTTCGACCGAGCCTACTATAATATGATGGGTTAAAGTGAGCTCGTCGGCTAACTCTTGGCCACGACAAGACAATACTGCATGACAGTGGCGCACCGACGGGGGGGGGGGGGGGGGGGGGGGAGGGGGGGGTTGTAACCCCCCCCCCCCTTTGTTTAACCACTTTTCTTTCCTTACGCATTTGAGTACTGCAACTAAGATGTAAGAGGCGCAATCGTCTGCACACTGGCAAAAAGCGCATTTTTTTTACAATTTCCCGTGAATAAATCAAGCTTAGTGCTGTTTAGATAGTGTTGGCAAACTGTCAACCCCCCCTGGCAGAGATCCTGGGTGCGCTACTGCCGCATGACGCGCAGCACAGCACTACACCCGCACATGCCTCAAACGTGTCATGATGCTTCTGTTTTCGGTCGTGTAAAGCTGCGCACAGTATGAGCGTCCGCTGACTGCACCAGTGCTCTATTTAATGGAAGCGACAACGATTCGCCAAAGTCCTCTAAATACGAGCGAGAAGGAGGTAATTTATTAGAAAGGCAGAAGAGAGGTCGGTGATCTTCAAATAGTCCAGAAAATCCCTTGCAGCGGGTGTTGCTACTGTGCGGTCGCACATTGCGGAGACAATAGTACTTTCAGACTATGTTTGCCTGCCAAATGCCTGTTAGCGCAAAAGCCAGAGTCTTCCGTTGTGGCAGGTAGATAGGATAGGATAGATAAACTTTATTGGACGAATAATGCATGGAGTGGGCAGTCGCAAAACAGGTGTTCAAGAGTCTCGCACACTTGGCAGGGTTCGCAGTTCGGGCTGTCCGCGGCTGATAAGATGTGCAAAGCGTAGAGGGAAGGCGACGTCCAGGCGGAAGCGGTGAACTATGCTTGTGAAATACGGCTGCAATATATGCGAATAGCCTTGGCGCACAGTCTGAGTGTATGGGCACAGTCACACTGCTAGCACCAGTACACATGTCAGTTCAAGAATGCATAGCGTTGACTTAGGATATTTATTGTTTTTGAATGGCTCCAGCACTTTTGAAGTCGAGATTTATTTACAACATGTGCAAAGTAGTGTTGATTGCCATCCTGGCAAGACAGCTCTAAGATAACAACTTGACGTGGTACAAGGCCACTAGCAAGCAACAACAGCAATTAGCATAGTGAAGAACAAAAGGGGCACCGAAGTGAAATAGTTGTGCGCAGGAAGGCAACTTACTCTTACGTCATTCTAACTTCTAACGAAGAATGACTGAATAATTCTAAAGGTTACATCCAGGACGGGAAAAACACGTTGGTGCCAATTCACGTGAACTTTTACGCAAAATGCTCGCGACGGCAGCCACGTACGGCCAAAATTCAGTCTTTCTTACCGTTCACGACGCCACGATTCCGACCAATGCATTGCACCTAACGAATACTGTAATTTGCTGTACTTGCTGTGAATACTTTGAAGAAGGCTGATGCCCGTAACACGGTTTGATGATTAAGCAACCATCTCTCATGCTTAAACAAACATAAAAACAAAATAAAAGTTGTTTTAACCGCGTAGCTGTTTAACGTCGACGCTGCTCCCTACGGAGCGATGGTGTTCGCACTTTCGAGCGAAGTGGAGAGAGTGTGAAATGAGAGGGTGTGCAGAGAGAGAAAGAAAGAAAGACAGACAGACAGAGAGCGAGAGAAATAAAGAAAACAATATAAACTTTCTTGGCCAGTGGGATTCAAACCCGGCTACCCACGGTCCGAAGGCGAGCGTCATAATAAAAAAAAACACTAGGGTACATACACCCACACTTGCAGAACATGCATTCATGGGAACCACATGATTCCGTTGTACCGACGATTGCAACACAATTTGCCATGGGCGAGAGAAAGAAAATGAGACCAAGCGAGAGAAAGACAGTCACAGAGAGAGGGAAAGAAAGAGAAACACCGATAGGCGGGAAATAAACGCAGATAGGCGGGTTTTGAACCAGAGTGCTCACGGTCCGAAGACGAGCGTCATACCCACTACGCTATGCACCCACGTTTGCAGAGCCCCGCTGTTTCATCAGATTTCACAAGCATGGAACTGGCTTACATTTTTTCGTATGTTTTATCACGTCGTGTACCGGCAGAGGATTCGCGTAAGCCTCTACTTATTTCAAAGCATTGTCGTGCACTCATACTTCGTACGGCCAATGATGAACTCATCATCAGCCTACTTATGTTTACTGCGGGACGAAATCAACTGCCAGCGATCTCCAATTACCCCTGTCTAGCGCCAGCTGGCACTATATATCCTGTGCTCGTAAATTTCCTAATTTTGAAACCACTCGAAAGCCCGCGTAATCCTCTGTCGTCTTCAACTGTGTTTAGGTCCTTATTTTTTATACCGTGCGTCTATACTAGACTGAATGACATTGAAAAGCGAAAGCAAAGACACTAATTCACTATTAAATAAGAAGAAAATTTGATGATTACCTATATAGGAATTTCTGGTTTGCTACACTGCACAAGAGTGTAAAAAACAGACCAAAAGAAGTTCAACTGCAAAAACTGTACGCTTTGATACAGCCCGGTCGATGACAAAAAATCACAACAATACTTGTACGGACATCTGGTGTGACAATATATTGCATCAGCTTTGCGTAATTACCGGCTCCGACTGAGGCCGGTCGTCCAAATTGAAGAGCGCAGTTGAAAGTGGCCACCTCTGCACGCAGTATACTGAAGGCAGTAGTTTAAAAATATTGTCGATGACCTTCTTCGTTCCTGTTCTGCGGAGCACAAGCTCACTACTGCGTACCACCCGCAGACCAACGGGCTCACCGAAAGGCTGAATAGCACCTTAACCGATATGCTGTCGATGTACGTGTCTGACGATCATCGGGACTGGGACAGCGCTTTGCCATACGTCACGTTCGCGTACAACTCCTCCTGTCACGACACCGACGGTTTTTCGCCGTTTTACCTCCTGTATGGCCACCACCCTGCATTGCCTTTTGACACGCTCTTACCTGCTGTTCTACAACATACCACGGGGTATGCCCGCGATGCTGCCGCGCGAGGCCATCTGGCACGTCAGATCACTCACGAGCGACTCTCCGACTCACAATTATGCCAAAAAGACCGTTACGACCGCAGCCACCGGCACCTCTGCTTTTCTCCGGGATCTCTTGTGCTTCTCTGGACTCCTTCTCGTCGCGTCGGTCTCTCCGAAAAGCTTTTATCGCGTTACACCGGACCTTACAAGGTTTTACGGCAACTTAGTGACGTGAATTATGAAATCACCCCGCTGAACAGTTCTTCACCATCGACCCTGCCATCTCGTGACGTCGTGCACGTATCCCGACTGAAGCCGTACTTTTCCGTCGCCTCCTCGCGTAATTAGTCTGCGCCGAGACGGCGCTCAGCCCGCCGGGGCGTTTAGATGTTACGGGCCGCCTCCTTGCATTAATGAAGAAGACGACGATCGCCGAAAAAACGCTGCGCGTGTTCAGCCATCTTGGCCATCTCTGCCAACAATCGCTGTACATAAATACTGTCCATTTTTTTATCTATTTGACGCCCCGTCACAATATGATCGATAGCTTCCTCGTCACCGCAATGATCACAGGGTCACCATGTCACCCCTGTATGCGGAACGCACAGGCTTTGGTGAACGCCACGCCCGACCGGGGTCTTCCCAGCATGGTCGTGTTTCTTCGGGCCAGTCTTGTTGGACACCGAAGAATTACAATATGTCTGACAAATGTAGGGAATACAAAATGTGTATCGAAAACACACAAGTGCTGGGCTGGTATATTGCTGTTTTGAACTTTTCTGGTGCCTTTATCGGCAGAGGGAGTTGCAATTAAAGCGCGAAGAAACATTGAAAGAGTCCCACAAATGGGCCGCCACCGCGCAACGCGGTGTCTCGTTTTTTGTCACTCTATAGCGTTTTGCTGCGCATTACTTCTACGAATGCTCTACTAGAATCTCCAATCCCCCTCGTAGCTTTGTTGCTAATTCCCCTCTCTTGGAGGCGCATTCGCTGGACTTGTATTTGTTTCTCACCATGGCTGCAGACAAATTTTTAAAAGCACAGATCACATTCATGTGTTTGTTACCTTTACTTTTGCTCCATTTTTTGTGTTTTGTTTTCCAGTTTGGTCAACTTCTTCTTTGTGAAAAGCAGCGACTGCCAAGAGTTTCCAAATGGTGCAGGGCTGAACGTGTCCAGGACCATGGACATGTCTGATGTAAGCACGTCGTTTCTCTGATATGTATTGCTGAGCGGTTTGATTGAATACTAAAGAATGCGTAATAGCACAACAAGGAAAGAAACGAAACAGTAGAAACTAAGGAACAGAGTGAGGGCTAATTTTTTTGTCCTTTAGGGTTCAATATGGCCGGAACAATTTTGGCATGGGAGAATCCTAACGTAAAAGAATGCACTCAGAGACCATAGTCTTAATACGAAAGCACGCAATAACTGCATCTCGTACGCTTGTTTGTCGTTGTGATCCTCCCTGTCTTTGTTTCCTTTTCCTGGTTGTCATTATTGCGAAATCCGACAACAGAGCAACGAAGCCGTCCTTTTTAAGCATGAAATGCTTTTAGCTCCCGTTGTCCGCGGCCTTCAAGTGACCTTGAGCCAAAAGCCAGAGCCGGTTATGCGCGCACTCAAACGAGAACATCCGGGCATCGTTGCGAGAACAAAGCGAAATCATCCGGGGAACCAGTCAAAAGTTCAAAATATGCGATCTCTGGCCCCCTACCCCTTGTACAGGACCGCATTATATACGCTAGTTGCTTCCCACAAAAGTTACAAAAAGTATTGCTTCCGATTTATTTGTAATATTTGTACACAATATGACTCAAGCTGTAACTTCTAGTACGCTGAAGCTTTATTAGTCATTTCCAATAGCTACGTTCAAAAGGCAAATAGAGGGCACCATACATTCTTTGGCGCTGAGGCAGGGTTGCCTGTGCTTTTGTGAACGTCAGCGGTCCGTGAGTCGTGAGCGGTCAGCGACAAGAAGAAAAAGCGACAGATACTGAGCGCACTGCACTGTTGGAAGAAGGATAGCGGTTGAAGGCGGTGGCACCACAGGTAGCAAAATATGTCATATGATAGCCATTTCATGCTTACACCTTCTCTCGATTACGGGAGAGCCAGTGTTTTCTTAGAAAATTTAAGTGATTCACTCACATAATAATTAAGCATTCACACGACTACATGAAGAATTTTCTTAGACCCGCTTTGTCTTCCTATGGATTTAAGTTGTCTAGAGAAAATCTACTGACCATTTTATTGTTGTGATAAAATTCAGTTATGGTCCACGTACTTCCATAAAAAGTGTTCCCAGAGAGTTTAAATGAAATATCCCGCCAGCCGTCGAAATCATAAATACATAGTTTTCCGTCACACAGTATACAGACTTCATAAAGAAATCGTCCGCAAGATTTCTATTGAGTGCTCATTAAAGCTTTGTGTCATCGTTACGTAATTATTTGATAGATTCTTGCGCGTATCACATTCGGGAAACCCGTTTAGATATGTTGCCTAATTTCCCCGTTCTCCAACCATTTCTCGCAGATTGACAGACTCGAGCTCATCGTGAAGCGAGGCGCCGAGCGCACTCGGGTGGTTCCGGAAGTTCCGTTGTCAGGTCGCACGTACTCGGCTATGGGTTCAAGCTTCGGAAGGCACAGCGTTTTCACCGGGCGACCGGGTAATTACACCAAGCAGCAGGGATTCCTGTCATCCTTCGAGGTGAGAAAATGCAGAGTCACTCTGCTGTAACGAACTCGGACGCCTAGCATTACTGCGCCAATCGAACAACCGGAACGAAACGCGTGTAATTAATGTGATACTTTGTAGCGAAAGAACTCAAAATAAAAGTTTACAGTAAGAGGCGATAGGAAAGGAAAGGCGGTCGCTACACTCGCAACTGTTTATTATGAAACCAGCCATCCTATATATTATTTTTTATTTATCAAATACTGCGGACACGTGGTCCAAGCCGGGAGGGCGACTTATGGTACATACAATGAAAATCACATATACAAAACAAACAGAACCATAAGATTATAAGATTAGGAAATGGGTTCAATTATACAATTCCATTCGGTTACAGTTCTAAGTTATGGGGTTTTACGTGCCAAAACCAGTTCTGATTATGAGGCACGCCGTAGTGGGGGGACTCCGGAAATTTGGACCACCTGGGGTTCTTTAACGTGCACCTAAATCTAAGTACACGGGCGTTTTCGCATTTCGCCCCCGTCGAAATGCGGCCGCCGTGGCCGGGATTTGATCCCGCGACCTCGTGCTCAGCAGCCCAACACCATAGCCACTGAGCAACCACGGCGGGTCGGTTACAGTTCGAGGAAAAAAAACTTATATGTGTTTGTTCTTGCAAAGTAAGGGGTTCATGCATCATGTCTGCGGTAGCGCGTAGTTCTGGTTGATAACTGCGATAAATGTTCAGATGGGTCAAGGGGTAAATTGTTGGTGTGAAGTAGTTTAAGGAATTCAAGTCTCTCTTTCTTTCTTCTAAGTTCGAGTGGTTCAATGTTGTTAATTTCCATAGGTTCGATGGGGGAATCACATCTGGAAAACTTGTTAAATGTAAATCTGAGTGTTTTTCTCTGAATTCTCTTAAGACTATTGATATTAGTTTTTGTGTACGGATCCCAAACTATGCAAGCATATTCCAGCTTAGGTCTAATTAGGGAGGTGTAGCATAGCATTTTAACGTTAGATGGGGCTTTCTTAAGTTCATGTTTCAACAGGCATATACACAAACATACACACACACACACAAACACACAAACACATAAAAAACAAAAAAACACACGAAGGCCGCCAATCAGCCGAAGGCAGTGTTATCACATATAAATGCTTAGCCATCTCAATTCCGAATCATAAAGTGTAACGGTAGTTTGACTCACGCAGGCTAGACCAGTGATGTGGATATGGTAGGCCTCTAACAGTTCTCGTGCGGTTTTGTTCTTGCTTCTTTCTAGGATCCTGGCATTAAAAAACAGTGGTTCGCCGCCGGGACAAGACCCGCAATGCGCAGACAAGTGCGCAGTCCTGAGTCAAACTACTGTTACGCTTTATGATTTGGAATTGAGATTGCTGAGCATTTAAAAGTCATAACAGTGCCTTTGGCTGACTGGCGCCTTGTGTGTGTTTTTATGCGTTTGCGCATGTGTATGTTTGTGTATATATAGGATGGCCAGTTTCAAAATAAGCAGTTGTGAGTGTAGCACCCGTCTTTCCTTTCCGCGCGCCTCTCACTGTTACCTTTTGTTTCGACTTTTTGCGCCACAAAGTATCATGTTAAGTAAAGACCAACTCGCCCAAGAAGTTAGTCTGATGTTATTAATATATACCTAAAGGCATCCTATGTCATTCTTCCAGGCAAAAAGGATTTATTTGTGTGCTTTATGTATTCACGTTACCCCTAAAGGCTCGACATATGAGGGAGGGGGGGGGGGGGGTGGCAGATGAAAAAAAAAGACAGTGCAGTCAATATGAATTTGTAAAACAATAATACCCATGTTTAACAGCGGAGGTACTGGTTCTCATATTAGGTATTGGTTCGTAACAGTTTAACAAACTTCATGAGACAAAAAAAACGACACTGTGTAATAAGTACAAAGGTAAATTTATTAGTCGCATATATACGTGTATTGTGAGCGCTTTTAGCGCACCTTATCGTTTTCATCTGTATATAATAAACAGCATCCCATACATTCATCGTGGAGCGTGCTATCTGCGGTCTCGTCTAATAAAAGCGTTCGGACTGGTTTCGTCCTTTAAATATGTATAACTTATACACAACATCAAAAATGGCTGATCAAATTAGAACATGTTAAGTAAGTCATTCAGAGTAAAGGTGCACACACTCAAGTGAAAAGAAAAAAAAAGCCGCATAATTATATATAATGCACACTCTGGAAAAGGGAAATGGGAGTATCATCAGTGTAAACCTACTATTAAGAGCTCAGGTGCAACGAACTCTAATGGAGGTTTAAAAAAACGGTAAGACGTTGTACTCACTTTGGCAATGTAAACAAAGTAGGTGTTTTCTTGCTTCTGGCTATAAGAAAATGTAAATCAACACTGTTACAGCAAATTTTGATTCAATAATTAATGATTGATATCAGATACTGCTTATATTAAACAATGGAGGGCCAGAGTATTCGTCATTATTAGTCAAATCATCATAGCTAACTTCACTGGGGAATGAAAAGCACTTCTCGCTATAAGGTATTGCCCCAGTTCTGTGTGAATCCAACCCCAACCTACTCCCACAAATGTTCTAATCTAACACCTTCGTGTTATCCTCCACCGGCCACCCTCGACTGCAGCTCCATTTGCTTTCTGTTGCTCCAAAAAAGCCATCTATAGCACAGTGCGCACAATACATGACTTGCGTGACGCCATTTTTTTATTGTAATCAAGCTTTGTCTTTCTCTAATTTATAAATAACTTGCCAAAACTTTCATATTGGTCGGCATGACTAAGTGGGTCAAATATAACTGTCCCCACTAGGGATCAACCCTGTCGAGTGTTTATGGGCTAATACTGAACTTTGTGTATATACATTGCGGCCCTTTATACGCAATCCCTCACAACTTCAAGTGTACCAGAGAGCTGTAAGAATGCCAACATTATACTTATCCATAAGAAGGGAGACGTTAAAGAACTGAAGAATTATAGACCCATTAGCTTGCTTTCAGTATTGTATAAAATATTCACCAAGATAATTTTCAATAGAATCAGGCCAACACTTGACTTCAGCCAACCAAGAGAACAGGTTGGCTTCAGGAAGAGATATTCTACGATGGATCATATCCATGTCATCAATCAGGTAATCGAGAAATCTGCGGAGTACAATCAACCTCTCTATGTGGCTTTCATAGATTATGAAAAGGCATTCGATTCAGTAGAGACATCACCAGTTACAGAGGCATTGCGCAATCAAGGAGTACAGGAGGCGTACGTGAATATTTTAGCACATATCTACAAGGATTCCACGGCTACCTTGGTTCTCCACAAGAAAAGTAGAAAGTTACCTATCAAGAAAGGGGTCAGGCAAGAAGACACTATCTCTCCAATGCTATTCACTGCATGCTTAGAAGAAGTATTCAAGCTCTTAGACTGGGAAGGCTTAGGAGTGTGGATCAACGGCGAATATCTCAGCAACCTTCGGTTTGCAGATGACATTGTCCTATTCAGCAACAATGGAGACGAATTACAGCAAATGATTGAGGACCTTAATCGCGAAAGTGTAAGAATTGGGTTGAAGATGAATATGCAGAAGACAAAGGATAATGTTCAATAGCCTGGCAAGAGAACAAGAATTCAGGATCGCCAGTCAGCCTCTAGAATCTGTAAAGGAGTACGTTTACCTAGGTCAATTACTCACAGGGGACTCTGATCCCGAGAAAGAAATTTAGAGAAGAATAAAATTTGGTTGGAGTGCATACGGCAGGCACTGCCAAATCCTGACTGGGAGCTTACCACTGTCGCTGAAAAGTTTACAATCATTGCATCCTACCGGTGCTAACATATGGGGCAGAAACTTGCCGGTTAAGAAAGAAGCTCGAGAACAAGTTAAGGACCGCACAAAGAGCGATGGAACGAAAAATCTTAGGAGTAACGTTAAGAAACAGGAAGAGAGCGGTGTGGATCAGAGAACAAACGGGGATGGACGATATTCTGGTTGACATTAAGCGGGAGAAATGTAGCTGGGCAGACATCAAGAATAGCTGGACGACATCTAGCTGGACCACGTCAAGAATACAACTACACGAAGAGCGCCAGACTGAACGGGGAGCGAAAGTGCGCGACTTAGCATCACCATGCTGCAACTTTTGTGTCCGAACTGCGTGTCTAAAAGACTGGCTATTGAAATGCTTTTTTCGACACTTCGTACTCACGTGTGTTCCAGGTGTGCGACCAGATTCAAAGCGGCTGGGAAAAGGGACGCTCCAGTCAAGGAGCCTGTCCGTTTCTGAGGAAGGACGAAGAATACGTGGCCTACGAAGACGACGAGAGCGTTCTACAAAAGGTTGCACATATTCATACGTTGTCGTTGTTGTTGTTTTGAGGCAACAACAAAACTACAACACCGTTTGCGCTGGTAGCTCTGTTTCTGTGCACTCACATCTATCTCGCAGCACAAAACGTGGCCGTGGTCGGTGTGAATTCAAAATTTTTGTTGGTCGTAGGAGCTCTTCATTATTCGGCACGCCGCTTTCGCTAATACTATTCCCACTGCCACCATTGACTTTTTAACCCCACCATATTATATGTCACCATTGACTATTGCCTATTCGTACAAAATTCTGTCTACACAGTGATTTTTGCATTTGGGTCCTAGTGTCCGTCAGCGCTAGTATAAGCTCAAGCCAAACCAAATTTGTCAGTCATGCTAATAAAGCTCTGTGGCATCGTCTGAAAGTTGGCGTTTTCGGGCGATGTGAGATAAAACTATACTCCACGCTTGATGTGTAAATTAAATATCAGTGAGACAACCTGGCAAACAAAGCGTGCTGCTCGGAGACGTTATTTCTTGTTAGGCGTTCTCAGAGAAAATAAAGCTGGAGAACATGTGGTGTGCCATAGTTTGAGAAGGCTAGGAGACTACGTATTCGTGCGTGGCCATTTCTCCTTTGCCAGTTTATTAGGTCGCCAACTTTATTAGGACATAGCTGAAACAGCTTTACAACTCTTCGACGTTACGGCGTGCACTCACGGGGTCTAAGCGGCTACCGTTTTCTCATATTAGGTATTGCTTTGTGCGTGAGACATCAAGCCGTGAGATGCAGCCTTGGCAGCAGCATTGTAATGGACGTGGTGGTATGTTAAAACAAAGTATATATGGGGTTGTTCGTTTTCGGGTTTTGTTTTTTTCAATTCGGGGGGTAAAATTGGGTACTATTCTTCAAGCAAATAATCGGGGTGAAATAGGGATTTGGGGGGGAACCATTATGAAATTCGGGTTTTTTCGGGTTAAATTTACAAATGCACTAAGTAATACATTGCGTTCGGGCTTGTTTTTTTCTTTACAAAAGGATATCATGAGCTTCTTAATGCTGACGCCTTAAAACTAGGCATCTGTTTCAAGCTGGTAATCGGGAGGACATCAGGGCAGGGTTTTCTAGCAAATACTCCGAAGATCGGCGTTTGTTTAGAAATCAATAAGTGATAATGGCAGTAAAGAGCATTGATAACTTCTAGGAAGGTAAACATTTTATTTCACAAAAAGCTCGTCATCAATTTTTTACACATCCTTGCTAACATACATTATCATTTGCCTGCGCAACATGTCGGTCTCCATCCGAGACCTGTCCGATCTTTGAACGTATCTCAGCTGAGAGAAAGTTATCTCGACATCACAGCTTCCATTAGTTAGGCACAACAATGTCAGCGCTATTGAAGAAGAGCCTATTGTCGCTTTTCTTCAGCGGGCCTCCGTAGAATGTCACGGTGAGTTTCTCACAGTTAGGCGCGCTCGTTGGGTGGTTGGTTGAAGGCCTGTGTAGCGTTCGCTGTGTTGCACGCAGCTTGTGAAAGGAAGTCTATAGGTCACTGGAGTTCACTGGAGGTCAACAGGATCTAACTTCGATGTGCCGAGGCAGGGTAGCTAGCACGTGAGCACCGCAAACTCTGTGCAGCGGAAAAAAAGGCTGGTATGTGGTTTTGGAATTCGGGGAGAAATCGGGTTATAACCCGATTGTCCTACAACATGTTCGGGGTGTAACAATAGGGTAAAATCGGGTATTACCCGACAACGAACAACCCTATGTATATATGAGCGTCATTCCACCTCAAAGCACACGAATTGTTCGTAGTTGTAGAGAAGCCACGCGCTTTGGCATATCTCATCGGCGCACTCAGCTGGGTCTTTGAAAATATAATATTAGGGGACGCATTCTGATGGCAATGTGTATGAGAAATTACCATAAATGCATCGAATTGGACAAAATTATTAAATACGGCCCTCGCTCAGTGAATCAATTATCTGTGCATCTTGGCTCCTAATATGCTTCTTGCGTCCACAAGCGGCAAGGACCCAGGTTGGCATCAAATTAGTTCATTGAAGAGCAGCCCATACCTAGTAGCAGGTACCCAGTGTTACATATTCAGTGACTCAGGTTGGTGCGATGTTCGGCTTCAAATCCGGTTCCCTCAGAACAGCAGCAGAACGCTCTACCCAATAAACCATTGTCAACCTACTGACCCACGTTGGAGGCAAGACTGTTAGGTGCGGAGCGACAGACATACCCCAAACTGGGTGAAGTTCCCAAAATGTAGGAATCGCATTATTAAAATGGCCGAGTTGCTTTCATGGGAAGAAAAATGTGGCATTATTGCGCTAGCATTCTTAGGGTACTGCGCAGCACTATGCATGGGCAGAACAAAGAGGCTGTACTGAAAAAATAAAAAGTGGTATTTCAGTACAGCCTCTTCCATCTGCTGCGGCCATAATTTCTCGCTCATTGACGCTAGCTTTGTTTGCTGCATCGCAGGCAAAAATGATCATGGGTCGCAAGTACCGGGGCGCAGTCATCAGAAGCGTGGACCTGGACGACTACAGCTCGCAATGCGCGGGAAAGTCCAACCTTCTCAAGACCATTCGCTCCAGCTTCAAGGAAGCAACTCATGACATGGAATACCCTTACAATCCTCCGAACGCAGCGTGGTGGGACGCGGACATCTACAAAATGATGCCCACCAAGGCGCCGCTTCCAAAGCCGACAACGACTAACGCAAAGAAGGTATCGACACGATCCCAGCTCGAGACCAACACGTCGACGAGCCAGCAGAAAAGTCCACCGAGCAGGCAAACAACTCCTTCAACAGACACTGCAGTGACGTCGCCGGTAGACGTACCTACCTCGAAAGGTCCAGCGGAAGTTCAGAGTACGCCTGTGAAGGTGGGGCCAACAGAGACCAACACCTCGCCCGGTAGCAGTGACTCACTGACAGTGACGTCTACAGAATCGCCTGTGACGTCATCAACACCTACGACTACTGCGGCGGCGACGGCGACGGCAGCGGTGACGGCGGCGACCAGCGATAATGTCTGCAAAGGAGTCAAAGACAGCACTATGCGGCCGCACGAGTCAGATTGCAGCAAGTACTATCACTGCGCGCATTCAACACCGCACCTCAAGGACTGTCCACCAAATACAATATTCGACATAGAGCGGCAACTGTGCAACTGGCCGGCGATCACCAACCGACCCGAATGCAAGCTGTCTTGATATGCTGAGTTTAGCTGAAGGCCTCTTTGTGTACGACAGTGCTCGTGCGATACCCTTGTTTTTATGTCAATAAATATACCCTCATTCATATTGGATGTAGTGACACATTAGACATATCAATTCATAGCATAATACTGCGAACTCCAGTGTTAATTCAACTATTCAACGGATGACAACTGACGTGCTCCAAGCTTTAAGCTTTTACCTTAAGCGCCGTTGGAATAGAAAAGCAGTCGATTTATACTGAGCTGCATCTCTGCATCAGGTGCAATACTTACCGAGCATTACCTTATATCCTAGTCATACGATGAGTGCCAGAAATCGAACAATCATAGAAGTAGATAACTTCTTGTCCTCCTTCAGCCCTCATCCCCGAGGTAAGCTTCTTGGACTATGCACATGGCTGTGGATATAACTTTCTTCATTTTTGGCTTGCAATTTGGCATGCGGCACCTGCTAGTTCATGTATATGGTGCGCCTTCGTCTAAGTTCATTTTCAATGCTAACTGTAGCTACCATAATTAGGAAATATCAGTGCGAACACGCGGACCTCGTCTACTGCTTCTTATGCAAAATAGGGCGACGGGCCGACAGATGTACTGGCATTTCGAGGCAGCAGGCCACCTTTATGACCGTGCCCGCGATTTCGCAACCGGACTGTGGGACCGGTCGAATAGTCGGTCTAACACAGCAGACGAAATCAGCACTGTGCAAAAACGGCAGCATTCTCTCATTCTTCCCTGCTGTCATTGCCGCTGAGACGTTGCGCCTCTGATCGCAGACGCTACACGGGATTCCTAACTGATACTTGGTGAAGTGGCACCCTAAGTTCCAGTTCGCCGCCCGCGTACAAGTGGGGCACGGTGAGAAGGGGAGCGCCACCCATAGCGCAACATAGTGGCACAAATATCCACCTCCCAAAGAGTGCTAAACACACACTTGCATACCAACCGGAGCTGTTTCGTCATTTTTGTGTGTCTGTGTGCGATTTTGGGCCACCATACTTCTCCGTACGGTTGCGTGCATAGAGTTTCCTAAAATATCTACTAGAGGGATCTCTGGCGCTGCAATCGTTCAGCCGCCATGGGAACGACGGGAAGTATAACTGGATTTGACCGATCTTCGTGCCTGTGGATTCAGACGTTCTTCGGGTTTTGTTTATTACGCTTCATGTGCCTTTATTGTCGCAAATATCACAGCAATCTATGCTCTTCGAAGTGCACAAGACGCTGCGAACGCGCACAATCGCTACTAATTGCAACGGTTCAGCTTGTCGAGGTGGCCGAATCGCAACGCGCCAAGCATCTCAAGGCACTGGCTTGCCCGCGATAAATTCATAAGCGCGTTTTATGTCGCTCGTCGATGCTATGCTGTCCGTGGGGTAATGGGTTCGATATCGGGTTTCTGTGCTAGAGCTCCTTTGTTCGAATCCTGCCACCGTCAGACAATTTTATTAACGTTCACCTAATTGTTTAATACGCATACTTTGTTAAAAAACGATGGTTCATGATTATTCGTAACGCTTCTAAAACAGTTATGTAGAATCTCCTCAAGGAGTTATCTGAATGATGCGCAAGCATTTCGAATTCGTAGTAACGACGTGGTGTTGAGTGCGCACACTCAGCACTGCTGGTAATCCTAGCACTGCTCAGCGGCTGCGGTCGTCTTGGCGCCATTACGGTAAATGCGACAGCGCTGCGGCGTCACGAAAGGCTGCCGAAGGCGGCTGCAACGTGTACTGATCAGGCAAGCAAACTACTGCAGGTATGGCGGGGCCAGCTGCGCCGATGACTGTCCGATCCGAAGCCACTGGCTGCTCCACAGTTCTGGCTTACTAAAAGGTGTGCCTAGTGCGTGCCTGATTGCACACGTCACGTGGTCACAGAGACGCGTTCTTGCCACTGCTCGCGCGTTCGTCATCGTCTTCCTCCGCAGCTGGCGAACTTCACCATTGTATGGGCTCTCGTGTCGTAACATCAGGGCCATGATTCGCCGTTTGACTTAACGAATGAAAAGGAATGAACTATATCGCCGAGTAATATCCATTACAAACTGCGACCAGTCTATCTGAAGCTTTGACTACAATGTGGTTTTTGTTCGCAGCGAAATACGATATATTCTGTTAAAATAATGACGTTTACGGTCTACTGAAGAATGGCCCTGTGGCGGCTGCGCGGGGTAATACTTCCGCAGCACCTTGATAAGTATTTCATCATTGACAGAGTATCTTTGGCGACAACAACTGCTTGATTTGGGCGAGTTGGTTCATACTGAATAACATTGGCATGGCGCAACAGTTTTTGGAAGGAAACAAAGAGGAAATAACGCTGACTTGCAACTGAGTTTATTGAAGAAATTCCAGCCGCTTTGATACAGGGGAAGAACCAGGCGCATGCGCAACAAAGTTCTTCCAACACGTGCAACAACATCTAACAACAGCTAACACATTCCGCTAACACGACGCAAGGGTATCGACACGTGTGTGATTATACATGATAACAGTGTTGAATTAGCACACCTTCATTTCACCTATCAGATAGGTATAGATAGGGCAAGCAGACACCTATAGACAGGGCAAGCGAGCGCGTTGCAACGCTTGGTGCGTTTTGATTTGGCCTTACCCACGCTATAAGATATATACTACGTGGCCTTACTGGGGTGCAGTTAGAACGCAGGCGACAGCTTTCGCGGACATGAAACGCGCGGTAAAAATCATTTCACCAAATGGACTATAATGCCTTTCGCATTCCCACAAGTAAGCAGGCTTAAGTGTGTGCCGAATTGTTTTCTGTATTTTTCTTTCGTATGCTCGTTACCCAAGACTGACGGAACGGAAGAACATAAAATTTGGCGGAGTTTTTCTGGTAGCAAAACCTGTTTTTTTTTTTTTTTTACTATTTTGCTATCCTGTGCAGAATACATGTTTAAGGTACTTAAAATCTTTTCTTCACTTTATGGCCTGTGAATGCCAAAATATTACACCTACCTGCCTGCCTTGTCTTGCCTTGTCATTCTAGCATGGCCTATGAGGCCACGGTAGCCATAAATGATCTGGTTACCTTAACCAAAAACAGCGAGCCTTAAGTTTTATTCCAGACTTTACACCTCATTATTTTATTTTTCTTACTTGACTTTTATTGCAAATTTGCATTGAGGGTATATCTTTATTGCATATTCTTTAATACTTTATGGGCTTTGATGCTGTGCCATGGCATTGATGCTGTAAGCTTGCCTCGCAATCAAGTTATTTATTTATTTATTTATTTATTTATTTATTTATTTATTTATTTATTTATTTATTTATTTATTTATTTATTTATTTATTTATTTATTTATTTATTTATTTATTTATTTATTTATAGTGCCTCACAGGCTCTAGATAGGGCATTTCGTGATGGGGAGGTTGCACTCGTGAAAAGAATATACATTTCCTAGTTTCGATATGTACTATACTCGCGGACAACTTTCTGTGGGTATGAAGGCAAAGCTACAGGCGCGTGGCTGCTACACATGTTAACGTTACCACGCCAAGTAGTTCTGCGGCGTTTGACAGTGCTTTTGGTTGCCCGGATCAGACGCTGAATTGACGCCGCTTCCACGTTCGACGGTTTCGCGTTTGCTAGGACGCGGAAGGGAAAGGTCGCAAAATAAGCCAACTTTTATACTCAGTTGTGTGTTCTGTCTTATTTACCTGTTGCTAATAAGCTGTTATGTTTTCTCTTCCCCAGCCTAAACTAGCATGGATTTAAGCGCGGGATTCTTTTCAGAAGCGCTCTCACTTGTGCGCGCTTTGCCTCCGTAGCTTTCTCTTCATTGCGGCAGCAAGTTATCCGCGAGTATACATGCCCATCATTTACATTCTACAAATAAGAAATCAAGAATGATCCCAGCTAGACACTCGTATGATGAGGTTGAAGCTGAGGAGGACGAGTTGACAGGAGGAGCAGAACACAATGCAATGATAAGGTTGGATGGAGAGATAGAAAGAAACAATTTCTAGAGTCGATTGCTCTTCTAACATGCCACGTTGATTCCTTGATAACCGGCAGCGTCACATATAAGCACATGAGCTTATAATCTCACTGAATGGACGATCTGGCCGCATGACCTTTCGTAAAACGAGGACACGATAAAGGGCTGATAAGAGGATGGAATAATTGAGATTGATGTGGCGTGCGAGCATTGCGAAGGACCGGTTGAAACAAGACGGCTTATTCCGGCCGATTGTGCGTACACTAAACGATGTCTCTCTAGTTTTGCTCAGAGGGACGCTTCATCATCTTGAACGTAACCATGGCGTACAGGTGAGCACTTTAATTTCACTTCACGTTTGACAGATCAAGTGTATATGCCATGTCATGAGCAGTGACAAGTCGGCGGTGCGAAGGCGGTCAGTTCACACTATTATAAGCTGTTTTTGGTGTGCTGATTTCATCGAATCGTGTGTAAAATTATTCAGTGTCTTTTCAGTTTCGTAGAAATTATTTAGTTGCTAAGGTTTTTAATACAAACGAGTTATGTGATATTAATGTTTATATCTATGAACCTCTGGCATGCTTGATTTTCCAGGTGGCCGGAAATGGATCGGTAATTTGAGCATAAAACGTGTTCATAACGAGCAGTACAGACGTCTAATCACCACCAATGTTTGCCTCAGCATAGGAAATTTTGTAGCAAACGAAATCGAAATTTGTATAGCAGTTTTAACAGAGGAGCTGTTTTAGTCGAGCCTTCGCCATCTGTCAAGTGTCACGCAGGTCACGTGACCAGGAGAGGTTGAGGGCCGCGCCAGGGCAAGGCAGATCACGTCACCAGCAGAGGATGAGAGGCACGCAGGGGGAGGAGGCGACCGATGAGAGGGCGCGCGCTGGGGCAACTGGCTGCGGGGAGGAGGCGACCAATGAGAGGCCGCGCTGGGTGCGAGGAGGAGAGGCGATAAGAGAAGGTGTTTCTGTGCGGCGCGCACTTTCGGATGACGTTCAACAAGTGGAGCTGCTGCCGACGCCGTCCGCGTTTCCCCGCGCACGCGTCGAACGCAAACGGTGTCCGTGACTGCAGCCGATGCTTCTGGCGGCGTGTCGGTAGGTTTCGACCAGGGAACTGGACACTCTTCGAGTAGCGTTGGAAGTCGCTGCCTCTTCTCGCCTCGCAATGTCTCTTTGTTGTAGATCTGTGTTCACTTTTGCTTACGCAATCGCATCACGTGCATCACATGCACACGTAACACTCGTAGCACTTGCTGTAGCTAACACAGCTTCGCTGGTCAACAATCTTCACGGAGTGAAAGAGGCGGTGATATTTTTTATCACTTCTCTGCTATTTCTTTAGAATCAGTATTCTTTCACAACGGCGCATAAAAACCTAACATCATCATCTTCTTCTTCTTCAGCCTATCTTTATGTCCACTACAGGATGAAGGCGTCTCCCTGTGATCTCCAACCTATACAAAATTCTAACCTATACATATCTTCATACAAGAGGAGACGAACACGTTTTTGAACAAAAATGCTCAGCTTGCTTTGGGTTAGTCTTGGGCAAGTCGTGCGACATGGGTCAGCTCATTTTGAGAGTCGTGTCTCCTGTTTGACCGGACTTCATCTGAGCGATGCTACCTGAACTCGTCATTGTCTCCCTTGTTACAGGTCTTCGTCTAAAGCCCTGATATTCTTCGTGGTCACGTACGTCGCCGTTTGCTGTCATGGTACGTTTTAAGTGAACTAGGTAGGCCATGCCACAATTTCATTGACTACAAATGAAATCACATGAAATTTTTCTCACAACTCTACTAGACTCAACAAGCATACGCATTCCTTCAGCTACAAATTCTACTAGCCGTAAGTAATTGTCGAGGTCTGAAAAATTGTGTTCGCTACATTGCTTCGTTTTCTTTTTCCTTTTGGCCTTTCTTTACGAGTCATAGGACTCAAATATTTTAAGAAAACGTGAACAACTTTCACTCTTAAGGAATGCAAATTTCGCAAACCTCTCGCTGGTCACCCCACACGGTGCAGTGAGAAATGCTCCTTAGAATACTTTTCATCTATAGTGAGAAAAAATGCCAGTAGACAAAGGAATTATCGCTGTCTAAGTTAAGTGAGTACATTGATTTTTGTTGAGCGGGAGAAATGTTGTTTAATAACCAAACAACGAAATATCCTCTCCGTAGCTTGCCAATGGAAATAAATATTTCTATAAAGTGAACCCGATGGAGAATGGTCAAAATCTACAAATATCACCGAAACAGTAACAGGCCATTGCTCCGTGAACATTATTTATTCAATAAACACTGATCTCCAGTGGTAACTTCCATTAGATAACTCCTTTAGACTCTTCTCCTAATACATAAAACTGCTGCCAAAGTTTAAATATAACAGATGCAGGGTTGCTAAAGGAACCATTGAAATTTAAGTAATCGTTTAATGATTAGCGAAAACAGTATTCTGGCGCGGCCAAGTAAATGAAAACGACCCAAGTAAACACAGCGTACCACAAAAACAATCCGTACACGCAAAGAAAGAGGAAAAGCGTGTCACGATGCCAAAATTTCGTCTAGGGTTTCTTATTTCTGCGCGAAATTCAAGTTTTCTTCTGTTTTCTCTAATACTGCAGTCACTACGTTATCAATGTAACGTAGTGCGTTGCCGAGATAACGTATAAGGATAGCTTTTTTTGTATAACAAGGTAACGCTCATACGTCATTTTATTACATCGAATGATGTCCCACCTTCCACGATGCAATACTCTCAAACCTTTATGATCATATCATGCGGGACTTCTCCTTTCGCTCAAGGAACTTTCGCACATTTCAGAAATTGTGATTTACCCGTTCACTGATTTCAATCTTTTCTTTACTGCTCCTGGAGCCCTTATCGGACGTATTCTGTCACACGCCCTGGTTCCATTAAAAGCCACTCGTCCGATCAGGCGGTAGAGCTGATGTGCTCGTATCACAGTCGGTCGAGAGCTATGTCTCCGAAAGGAATTGCCTTGTATTTGACTTCGAGTTCAAGCAGTAACGCAGAATTTTTGCGCATTGTATTATTTCATAACTGTGCTTAGAGTCACCTTGAAAGATGCAGGTTCACAGTAAAAACTTCTGGCACCCTTACGGCTGCTGGTTCGTCCAAATGCGAACACTCTCATCACTAAGAGAAGAGGTGCAATACCTGATATGGGCAAACAAATTTTTCTGTTTGGGATACATGTTGTAGAAAGTAAGCACGATCATAGCTGCTATGGACGACAGGAGAGAGAATGAACTTTAATTAAAAGGATGGCTCAGTGGCCGACAGGAAAACTGCGTGAAATAAACTTCAATAGCCGTCGCTGTTTAACTTCCGTGCCAGATACCTCAGTGCGCCCCAGGTAGTGAGAATTATTGCATAATTTTAGCGTAAGAATTCTCTCACTACTATTTTAGTTTCAGCTCGCAGGCGTCAACAATATTAATGCGATTAGCATCCTTAAGATAGTTCACGAACATTCCGGTATCTATCAATCTATCCATACATCCATCCATCCATAGATAGATAGATAGATAGATAGATAGATAGATAGATAGATAGATAGATAGATAGATAGATAGATAGATAGATAGATAGATAGATAGATAGATAGATAGATAGATAGATAGATAGATAGATAGATAGATAGATAGATAGATAGATAGATAGATAGATAGATAGATAGATAGATAGATAGATAGATAGATAGATAGATAGATAGATAGATAGATAGATAGATACCGAAATGTCCGTGAAGCTCGTTTTATTGACGGCCTCCCTTTATTGACGAATTTCGAAAAACGCATGCGCGGGGCTGTGCACACTATAGATAACGGTTGACTTGCTGCAACACGACCACTGCAGTGCTTGTGTCGTGTCCGTTCCTATTTGTGCTCGTCTTGCGGCACTGTCTCACATTCCATAATCCATGCAACGCCAACTAGCTAAAAGTGGCCCACTGCTGCGCATTTGGGTTGAACATTTCCCGATAAGTAGAGATGGTTATTGTGAGAATTTCCATTTTCGGTAACTTCCTACAAGTAAAGGCAGACAGTAACGAAGTCTCTGTTTACCTGGATCGAAACGAAATGCTGGTGCAGCCCGGTGTTCCATTGTTCAGTGTATAGTGCAAGGTTTAACTTTGTTTTGTAGATGGACTACCATGCACAGATTGTTTGTGTGATTTGTAGTCTATATGTTGGTTGAGATTACTTAACATCTATGCATTACTTCGGAATGCGGCCACGATGGCTGGGGAATCGAACCAGCAACGTCGTGCTCATCCTCGGCGGGACGGATGCTTTGTGGCAGTGTGGCGCGCAACTCGGCAAACTTGCGCTATTTCTCGTTTGCAGGCGCCGCAGCGTCTGCGAAGAAACCCACGTTCTACACGTTCTGCGTCTGGGACGCCTTCTCCCGCTGGCGGCCGCCGCCGTACAACTTCAGCGCCAAGGACATTCCCGCCGAGCTGTGCGATGCGGTCATCTACTCACACGTGACCATCGACAACCAGACCGGCGCGGTAAAGCTGACCGAGAAGGAGCTCAAGCTAGGTAAACACATCATGCCGTTGTTACACTCAGCGTGTGTTGAGTACGGCCTGTTGTAGTAGTGGCACACATCTATATTATAATACGCGACAGCGTTAAGGGCCCCTTGTCGCAGAAAATCCGGCGTCGGCGTGAACCTCGGCGTCTGGCGGAAGTAATCATGCCGAACCACACCGTCCCGAACCACCTCGACTGGGCGGGCCCTTCGCGCGGCGCAAGGCGTTAGTGAAAAAAATTGAATTTCTCAAAGTAAAATCTGTCAGAAAATCGTAAAGTACGACTTAACCACAACCTATAGACGTGATAGCGTCGGATTGTAATTTGAATGCGCGAGAAAAAAAACCTGATAAGCAGCCAGGCAACCTTGAATGCTATCGCGTTCCACTCTTAAAGGCGAAGCATAAGCGTCCTCCATTTCTGATGGTGTATCTCTGTACTTTGGTTCTAGGCAACATTGAAGAGAATGTTGAAAACCGAACCTTTTTAAATTTTGATCGGGTCCTATGTAGCAGAAAATACGGTGTCGGTGCCGGCGTCAACGGCGTCCAATAACGCTATCGCGTTCCACTCTTGAAGGTGAAGCTTAACAGAGGAAATTTTCGTGTCGGCGTAAGCAAAAAAAAACGCCAGGCTAAAAACTGAATACAAACAGCATATCTCATTTGAAATCAGGCATACAGCATACAGCTCAGAACTCGTTTTCAAAAGAAAAACCACAAAACAAGCATCAAAACCACATTATGTATGATGATAAGGCACGTGTGAACAATGGGAACACCCTTCGACGCGTTCCGGTAAAGAATAGGTTTGCAGCTGCTTCGAAAGAGGTTGACTTCATTCAAAGCCCTCGTGAAACCAGTGTCTCTGGTTGCACTCTTCGTAGAGCCACGTGTGTGAATTCAAGTAACGTCACAATGGCTAATCGTCGCGGGTGTCGTTTACAGCGTTCCTTCTCCCGCGTGTGTTTCCCGGTAAATATTACGGTTGCGTAAGCTACTCCGAGTGGAAAAGTACCCAACAGCATAGAAATCACGTTGTGACGTCACCACGGTCTAGCAACTCATTCAGTTCATTCCAGCCTACCATGGGTAGACCACGGAAAGTAAAGACGCCAGAAGAACAGCGTGAATATAATGTCATTGTGAAGTGATAAAGGGAGTGTTTAAGTACATTTCACTTGTCTCTGGTTTTGCTCTTTGTAGAGCCACGTGTGTGAATTCAAGTGACGTCACAATGGGTAATTGTTGTAGGTGTCGTTTACAGCTTCGCTGTCCAACCACCTTCACAGCGGGGATTGGAGCCACAGTTTTTTTTTTTTTTGTACTTCGTGGGCTTTCTTTCAGGTTTGTAAAAAAAATTCTATGGTGTGCGTATTGCGCAACAAAAGCTAGATTGGGAACGTTTCAGGATGGTCTGCAATTTCCTCATTGACACGTTTGCTCCCAATATAATATCAGCAGTGGATTAAGTAATAATAACTACGTCTGCAATTATGTGTTATACAAAAAATGTCTGACTTGCTCCTAACAACGGCAAATAATATTACCTTGCTTCTGTCCAGCTAGGCTGAAGATTCATTTTTTTTAATTTTATTTTGGTACAAGTTATCTGGGAGACAAGGTATATTCCACGTGTTTTATCTATCAAAATGTTATGGAGCTCTTGTGAATGGGAGGCGTTCTTTCGACGCGTACGATTGTAGACGCAGCGTCTAAAGGACTCCGGCACGTTCAGATATTTCTGATAGATACAACGCTGACAATCGCAATGTCCGTGTCACGCACGAAACGCAACCTGTAGTCGTTGAGTGAAACAATTAACTCGAATACTTTGTCTTTGACGCAAGAAGCGAACGGTCATGTTTAAACTGTCACCAGATTGCTCATCACCAGGGAACTTGTCTTCTCTTTATCCAGACCCAGAGGCACGGGCTTACTCGAAATCATTTATCTACAATCCGATATGGATGCTACCTCCGCATCGTAAGTCATTATTCCCTCTCTTTTTCCTTTTTTCGGTACGGTGTGAAACTTCTATTTTACATATATTTATGGCGTTCACAGCAACCACGACCCGCCGTGGGGGCGTAGTGGCTTTAGCGTTGAGCTGTTGACCCCGAGGGCGTGCGATCAAATCCTGGCCAACGTGGCCCTATTTCCATGGGGGCGAAATGCTAAAACAGGGCCGTGTACCACGCATTGGGTGCGCGCTAAAGAGCCACGGGCAGTAAAAATTATTCAAGAGTCCTGCACTTCGGCGTGCCTCATAATCATATCGTGGTTTTGGCACGTATAAGACCCCAGAATTTAATTTCAATTGTCACCACAACCACTCGTTGGTCAGCCGAACTGGTGCCTAGACGACACTCGTTTCAACGACCAGCGTCAAAAGTTGACAGGGCGCAAGATCTGTCTAAAGCTGAATTTTCACATAGCTTAGAAATGGTGGGAACGTGTAGCTGCGATTAACTTGGCACTTATTTAGTTTTGTGGCTGCGCACCCGAACTGAGTATAAAATCGGCTTTGTGACGCCACCATCGCCCTGTAAGCTTCTAACATGAATTGTGTAGACGGTGCACTTTTGTGAAAAAGAACACTTGCGTTCAAACGACACTTCCTGCAGACATGCGGGTTCCAACTTCCCTTCGTACTATCTGCAATATAGTTGTTGCGATAAAAAAGTGTCTTTCAAACATTTCTGATTTTGCCGCAAGATTGAGGGAAATAAGGGGTGTTCGAAATAACATTTAGTGTTCCTTGGAGAATACGGGGAGCTTTCGGTTTGGCACGCATGTAACTGCCTTTTTGACAGCATCCTTTACAGCTGCGTTTTGTTTTTGACCTGATTATGCAATACTATATATCTTTCGATTTCTGAGTCTATCTATCTGTCAATCCATTGGCACGCCTCACACTTGATCCCCTGGCAAATATTCATCATGATAATCATAAGCGGCTGATTCTATGTCCACGGCAGGAGGAAAGCCACTCCCAGCGATCTCCAATTACTTTTTTCTTGTGCCAATCGACCACATTTTATGCCGGTAATCCTAATCTCCTTACACCTTATAATATCGACGTTTTTCACTTCCTTATCCACTCTATCTGTAACTAAAATAAACCACTGGTTACCCGCTTCTCGCATGGAATCGCTGACTGGCCAGCTCCAGTTCTTCCGGTCAATCTCAACTAGAGTATCGGCTACACCCGTTAGCTCCCTGAAGTCTTTTAACGTTGCTCCCAGTATCAAATTTTTGTTTCTTTTTTTTCGTTCCGACAAGCTTGAGTAAAACGCGTGTTTTCTTGCTCTCCTCCACAAGGCGTCTTCCGTGAATTGAGCGAGCTGAAGAAGCGGAACCCGAAGCTGAAGCTGCTGCTCGGCATTGGCGGGCCGCACGAGACGGTCGAGAGGTACTGGAAGTTCCTACAGCGGATGGACCTCTACAGGGACATGGCGATCAGCATCTCGCAGTGGGTCAAGACGTACGGCTTTGACGGAATTGTCCTCGACTTCTTTTCGGGCACCAGGTCGGCGCAGGACTCGGTCTGGACGTGGGACACGGCTAAATTGATACACCCTTTCTTATGGGTAAGGCCTAAGCGCAACTAGTTTCGCCGCTGAATTCCACGGGACAGGCATTGGTCGGTGAAATCGAAGCATGCTGTTCACCCGCGTATAGCCCTTTCTTTTATTATATGGACACTCGAAGCGGATTTCTGCCGTCTGAGTCGTCGTCGTCGTCGCCGTAGCCGTAGCCGTCGCCATGAGGTTCCGTATAAAGTCCAGCGGCGATAAAATCGTCGCCGCGCGCCGTGTGCTGTATGTGCGGGGTGAAAGCGGGCGAGGAAGCGCGATTTCACGGGGAGCGAACGCACGGCGGAGAGCAAACGCGACTTGTTGCGTCGCGCGAAAGGCCGTAGGGGGACGGGAGGGAGGGAGGGGAGACGACGTTTCGCTGCGGCACCAAATGCGTATCTTCCGACCGGGCGCAAGGGGAACTGGCGACTCAATCACCCGCGCGAAAGGAGGAAAGCGGGAAGGCAGCGCATTCTGCTCTGCGAGCAACTGCGTACTTGTACTTTGAGCTGCGCCGGGCGGTCGCGCACACCGTATCTTGAAAGCGATCTGCAACACGACTCGTACCTTTATATGCGCTATGCTTTCGCCGCTCAGTTTCCGTTGAAGCGATAGACCGCACGAACTTTCGCTCGCTGCAGCTGGTGCACCTTGCTCACGCCAGCGTTTTGACAGCGATTGTGTGCGGATTGAGTGTGATCTATTCATGTTTGCTTGTGCGCACGAACACCATGCTTGTTAATCCAGTAAGTAAGCGAATGTGTCCAACTTTATACAGCCGATAAAACTACTATCCCTACTCCGTGTAGCTCACTACTAATTTTCTATTGCAATTGATGCTTCGACTTTCGGGCGAAACCGCGTCTTTTTTTTTAATGCGTGAGCGTTTCTATGCCTACTCAACGAGAATCCTGTCCGTCACATAAGATGAATGCAATGGGTCATACCCCCCTAACCAATAGCTCATACCCCCGTAAGCAACGACTCGAACATACTGCCGTAAAGGCTACTATCGCTCAGCAAAGTGAAGCGAACAGTGCGCAAGTTCATTGAAATCACCCATACAACACGCAGAACTGCATGCGGTTCAATAAACAACGAGCTCTCAGCAAGCATCAGAACCATCAATAACGCATTGCATACCCCCTATCCCCTGCATTGCAAGTGGAGGTTTTGGAAAAGCTCCACTGGACATCCAGGGTGATAAGGACCGATAAAAGTTCATAAGGGTCGCATCATGTTCGATAAGGTAACGACTGATGAGGGTTGATAAGCGTTTATACTATTCGGATCAAGTTTCATAACATATCTAATGACACCGGGCTGCGTGAAGATGAGCAAGTAGCACAATGCTTACGGATACTTAGACTTCTCCCAGAAACTCGCAGAAACTCCCAGAGGAATTTTTTTCGTTCTTATAATAAATACCTGCACACAGATGGAAAGGCAGGCTATATTAGAGCCTGTTGTCTCAATACACAGTTGAGAAATTGTAACTAACCATTTCTTCATAAATACTCACACGTAAGCCGGGAACAAATGAACGTACTTGATCTACAAGAAATAAATATAAGTAAGAGAAAAAAGACAAACCAAACCAGTAGAAGTGACCCATATGCACCAGCGTTAAGTAAAAACTCATGTACATGGTTCAATAAAAAGGACTACTATGCGCGTAGCACGCTGATTAAATTTTTCAAGTACTCCTGCCATCAAACACTCGGTTAACCTAGAGTTCACAAAAATCTACAAATTGAATTATTCAGGTTGCTTTCTACGACAAAATCCTGTAGGGCTGTCAAGACACATGTCCAGCAATTGCACGACAATGGGCCAAGTACTACCGTAATGGAAAAGTCGCGTTTGTCCGATGCTGCATATAAAATGTAGCACCTGTGCTGCTTCAGGACGTGCAACGTCGCTAGAGGAAAAACACGAAGTGAAGAAAACACATGAGCGTGATTATCCGCAATAATGACGTAGACAGTGGAGGCGCTTAGGGTCCCTAAACCACCTCAGATATTTTTTTTTAACATTTCAAGTAAACACGCGCATCGAGTTCAGACTGCCGTCACGATCAACGATGCCAAACGCTACAGCGCTACGCGCCGCGGGCGCGCCACAAAACAAAATAATAAAAAAACAAGTGCCGTACTCCTCTCCTGGCCTTCCCGGTATCCCCAGCGGTCGTCACGATGTCAGCAGGGTGAATGCGGTGATGCATTGGTCGAACAAGAACCTACGACTTCCGGTTTGTCTGCTAGCAGGTACGCGCGCTCCCTGCTCTTCCTCGCCGTGTTGCTCGCCTGTGCGCCCTTGCGAATCGGTAATTACAGCCTGCAGCGCAAGTGCCAAATCGCTCACGTTCCAACACAGTCGTGCTTAGTGGTCTGATTAGCTGCGCGAACCGAGTGCGACAGTGCTGGCCTTTCCAGACGTGCGTGCAACACAGGGTCTATAGCGGCACGCTTCGCATGACACTGGCCGGCACCGCAGCAACAGCGGGTAGCCGAGAAGAGTCCACGTCCACGTTACCGGCACGGTAACTCGCCGCACGCCGTTTGCCATTCGCGGGCCGCCGTTCGACAGCGGTTTTGCTCGCGAACGGCGAGAGCTCCTTGCCGTACGTAGAGAGGATGAGACCGGGTCTGATTTGTGCGACAGCCTCACCGACGCCGATCGCTCGACTGCGCCGATATCGTCGCTAGGCCTTTTCCGGTTCCCTTCAAAGCTAAAACGGACGGCGCTTCGAAATGAATTGTCGACGCTCACAAGCCGCAATATTTTCATACCGTTGTTACCGCTCTTCGCAATAATTGTACGCAAAGAAGAAAAATACGCTGATAATAGCGGCGCCGTCGGCTGCGATGCCAGCACAGCCGAGCCGGTCGTTTCCCGTCGGTAGCCGGTAGCTCAGCTGCAGCTGCAGCCGATGTTTTCGTTGCCGGTGGCGGAGGGGCGCAGCTTCGCGGTCGTCGATTGGCCCGTTGATCGTGCAGCGGGCTGGGCGCCGGACGAACTGCCGTTTAATTTGGACACCTCTCGCACAGATCACGTTCTACGGCACTGGAGGCCGGTTCGCCATCGGTATATGTGCCGCTAGCGTGGACGTGCCTTAACCGGAAGTAGGCAGTGTTTTGAAAGCACGTTGGCGATGACGTATGTCACGTGACATTTCGAGAAGGACTCGGCGAGGAGGGGAGACCAGCCGACTAGGAGAGTAGCGAAGGAAAGAGCGAAACGAGCGACGGCCGTTTTCGATCATCAAAAGCGTGTAACTCCGCCATTACGGCACCATTCCGAAAAACTCTCGCGGCTACTTGTTCGTTGTAGACTCGTGCACAACTGCAACACCGCAACTAAATTTCGACCTCACGGTGGTTTAGGGGCCCTTTAAGCAGTTGTTGAGGACGCGTTACGGGAAGAGCCGGAGTTCAGGTCCAACTTCCTATCAGTATTCAGCGAAAATATCCGTATTAGATTTGCTGTTCTCTTCTCAGTAAAACTAGAAACGATCACTCTCTACTGCTTGTAGAATGCACCGCAGGTTCAAATGAAATATTACGCCAGCTAAAAGTAATTGGAACCCCTCGCACCAGAAGCGCCTCACCTTAACCGTAGCGTTTCTAAAAATCAATGCCTGGCGCAGTATCCATGCACGATCTAAGCTCTTCAGCCCCAGTTTCAGTTTTTCGAGCGAAAAAAAAAGAAACAACTAAAAACCCCGGCCTTTAATGGTCGTTATAGTAATTTTTTAGCACGTCCGAGCTGAAGTATTCAACAGACGCCGAAGTCTGCCGACAAAAATGTAATTTTGAAAAATCGCAAAGTAAGCATTTGTTGTATTTGACGAATGTTTTGGCTTAAGATTCAATCAGACATCCGTGGGAGAGGGCAGTCTGAAACTTACGTGTTATCGAAGCAAGCGACATTATCTATGCAGTCTTTTTTTTTTCTGTTCGTAGTAGAGAGTTTTTCTTTTTTTCCCGCGAGTTTTACCTTATTATTTGATATGCCATCAAGTTCTTTCTTCACTCCTTCCTTCCCTCCTTCGGAAAAATTAGGATAAAAACTGTTTGAGCTGCATTAGTATAATACGCCTCTAGAATAATGAAAAGCCATAAATGACGCAAATACAAAAAAAGGCGAGGCCACTTTGAAGTTTCAGACCCAGGTCACCGTGACGCCGTGGATTTTGACAGCGGTGTCTGGCCGGACCTAGTTAATCTTTTTATCTGTAAAGATGCACCACATTGTATCCTAAAGGACCCAAGGACTGATCTTGGAGAAACGCTGAAGTTTGGAGTGCTGCCCCAGAACGTGCCCAAATGCTTGAAAATACGTTGAAATTTATAACTTCACATTGACGTAACTGCGGTAGTGTTTCGGCGCAAAAGTAAAAAAAAAAAAGATGACAGTCCGGCCTTTATTTTATTGCGATAGCAATTATATGGACACTCCAAAGCAGATATCTGCCGTTGGCGTCGCCGTCGCCGTCGCCGTGAGGTTCCGTATGACGCCAACGGCGATGAAATCGTCGCCGCGCTCCGGACGCTGTATGTACGAGTGAAAGGGCGTGAGGGACGCGCGCTTTCACGCGGAGCGAACGCACGTCGGAGAGGAAACTCGCGTTCTGCGCCGTGCTCCCTGAAGGGCTGCAGAATTAAGCGTCTCTTTCCTCCTTTCCATATATAGAGAGCAAACGCCACTTTTCCCGTCGTGCGAAAGGCTGTGGGGGGACGGGAGGCGACGTTTAGCTGTGGCACCAAATACGTATTTATATAAAAACGCCGCGCGCGCTCGGAGCCAACGCGGGCGAAACGCCGACGGCGTCGACAACAGTTCTGCGCGTTGCCGGTGCTGTTGCATGTCCAAGTTTGTACAGCTGATATAACTACTATCCTTACTCCGTATAGCTCTCTACTAATTTGCTATCGCAATTGGTGCTTCGCCTTTCGGGTGAAACTGCGACAATTTTTTTCTTTCAAACAAGCAACATCTTCCCGCAAAATTAACGAAAAGACAGTTTTAAAGGAGTACTTGATTATTCTGTGTGCTCTTCTGTGTATTCTGTGTAAGTATTTTAGTTCTAACGTTCTCTTTCCCTATAATATCGTTCTATTCCCTTCTTTCCGGAATGTCGGCAGGTGCTGTGCTACTTTCGTTAGCGTTCTTACTGTTTGCTCCTTCCCCTTCTTGCGTTCGTTTCGATCTGTGCACGTGTTTGCATGCCTCCGAACATCTGATTTTCCTCCACATGCTTTTAATTTTTATTTATTTATTTATTTATTTATTTATTTATTTATTTATTTATTTATTTATTTATTTATTTATTTATTTATTTATTTATTTGTTTGTTTGTTTATTTACTGGCAGGAAATAAGAGAGAGGTTCAAAAGATATATAGCAAAGTGGCACATCATCCTGACGCTGCCCGCTTTCGACAGCTCCACGCACCACCTGTTCGAGATCAACAGGCTCTCAGAGTGAGTTTGGATCGAGGCTTCTTTGCGCAAACAAAGTTCACCGCATGCTGAGGTACGGGATATGATAACGCCCAGCTGCTAAGGTTTTTTTCACAGCACTAAAATGTCGTACGTGGTTATCCACCAAAAAAAAGAAAGAAAGAAATCGGCAGAGACGCTTAAGACTGCTTAAGTGTGGGAATGCCAAAGCATTAGAGTCCCTTTGGTGAAATGTTTTCTTTTTTTTCATGCGTTCCTTGTCCGCGCAAGCTCTTGCCTGCATTCTAACTGCGCCTAAGGCCAAATCTAACTGCACCTTAAGGCGAACAGAAGCTGGACAGAACGTAGCTGGACAGAATCAAGGTAATGTTGCTTGCCTTCGCTTTCAGATACGCGGATTATTTTCTTCGCATTCCGCAAATTAGATAAGCCCTAATTAATTCTTAAACTTCTCAATTATATAGTTACATAAAAAGTGACAATGAGAAAAATTGTAGAGCAACGTGAAAAATTCCCAATACCTCTTTCTGGTGCTCAATACGTGCTACATGAAAGTGTTTTTCCGAACGTGAAAGAAGTCCGCGAATACACGCAAGATTGCCGCGCGACTTGCTGCTCGATGCACTTTGCGTGTATTCGCCGGGCTTCTTTTACGCTCGGAAAAAACACTTTTATCTATGTAGCATTGAGCAACAGAAAGCTGTATCGGGAGTTTTTCATGTTGCTCTACAATTTTCTCACTGCCACTTTTCATGTAATTATAATAATTGAGAAGTTTATTAATTAACTAGGATTCGTTACCTAATTAGGTGGAATGCAAAAAAATAATCTAAGTATCTCCAAGCGACGGCAAACATTAGACAGTTTTAGTATTGCGGAAATGGCACCACGCTAAACGCAAAGAAGTAGCGGAGTCAGACTGCGCATGCTCAGAACGCTATTTCTGTTTTGCGTGTAGTGTGCGTCCGCTATTTTTCGAATATAGCGGAGACGCTAAACGCTCATTAAGTTTTTAGCGTTGCAAACATGGCGGCACCATCGGCCCGAGCGCTTTACCGTGCAGGCTCTTTTCAAGGCTTGGCGTGGATCCACACGGCTAGTTTGGTTGTCGAGCTGCTCAGTTTGCTGCTTTGACTACCCGCAGCTAGATGGCGAGGCGAAGTTTTGCGCTTAGCAGCGCATCGTTGTCTTACGCTATACTACAACTCCATCGAACAGCGTTCCGCAAAGATTTAGCGTGCGTAACACGCTAATGCTAACGCAAACATTTTCCGCAATACTAAAACTCTCTATTACTTTGGTTCTTTCCAGGTACGCAGCATTTGCATATTTTAAAGTTTGGCCCAAGTTATGTGAAGCACCCTGTATAGTGCATGGTATCATCCTGTGACGTATTCGCCGTCGCTATAGTTATGTGCTATGGACAAAGTGAGAAGCATCAGCAAAAGCGTTCTAGACCCTCTGCCAACGCTGTTTAAGAGTGCGATGGCAATAAAGCGGCGCTGCGCTCAGACCGAAGGCAAATCAAAAAGTACATGATCTGTATAGTAAGGATACGAACGTATAGACAGACAAAAAAAAGCAAGTGAAAGAGGCAAAAAGTGCTAAGCATGCTTCTGAACATTACAAAGATTGCAATAAATGTATACTTTTCATATGTGTTGACATCATATACATATTCTTTCGACCGAGTCTACTATAATATGAAGGGATAAAATCAGCTCGTAGGCTAGCTCTTCGCCACGACAAGACAATACGGCATGACGCATATAGGACAACACTGCACCCCCACATGCCTCAAGCGTGTCATTGTGCATCTGTTCTCGCTCGTGTAGAGCTGCGTGCAGTCTGAGCGTCCGCTAATTGCACCAGTTCTCTAATTAATGGAAGCGACAACCATTTGCCAAGTCTTTTAAATACGAGCGAGAGAGATAATTTATTAGAAAGGCAGCAAAGGGGTCGGTGATCTTCAAATAGTCCCGAAAAGCCCTTGTAGCGGGTGTTGCTACTGTGTGGTCACACAGAGCGGAGACAATAGTTCTTTCAGACTATGTTTGGCTGCCAAATGCCTGCTAGCGCAGAAGCCACCATCTTCCGCTGTGACGCATAGAATGGGCAGTCGCCAAACAGATGTTGTTGGAGAGTCTCAGGCACTTGGCAGCGTTCACAGTTCGGGCTGTCCAGACTGATAAGCTGTGCATAGCGTAGAGGGAAGGCGACGCCCAGGCGAATCAGGTGAACTATGCTTGCGAAATGTGGCAACAATCAATATGAATAGCCTTGGCGCACTGAGTGAGTTTATGGGCATAGTCTGGCCACACTGTTAGCACCAGTGGACATGTAAGTTCAAGAATGCATAACGTTGACTTGGGATGTTTGTTGTCTTTTTTCTTACTCCTATAATTTTCGAGTTAAAGTTTATTTACAACATGTACATAGTGCAGTATTGAAGGCCATCCTTACAAGAAAGCTGTAGGAATACAGCTTGACGGTGGCGCGAAGCCACCACCAGGCAACAACTGCCGTGAGCATAGCGAAGATCAATAAGGGCACTGAAGTGAAATAGTAGTGGGCAAGAAGGCAACGTATTCTTACGTCATTCAAACTTCAATCAAAAATGACTGACTCAATCTAAAATTTACATTCAGGACAGAAAAATAAATACCGTTGGAGCCAGTTCACAGGAACATTTACGTAAAATACTCGCAACGGCAAACACGTATGGCCGAAATTCAAGCTTCGTAGCGCCTTACTCAGGCCTTGCTAAGCGTTCATGACGCCATGATTCCCAGCAATGCCTTGGACGTAACGAGTACTGTCATGTCCTGTCCTTTCTGTGAATACTTTGAAGGAAGGCTGATGTCCGCAACAGGATTTGATGATTCAGCAACTATCCCTCATGCCTAAACGAACATAAAAACAAGATAAAATGTGTTTTAGTTAGTTTTGTAACATCGTGTACCGGCAGATGATGCGTGTAAGCCACTACTTATTTCAAAGGATGGTCGTGCACTCATACTGCGTACGGCGAAACATAAACTGATCATTATCATCAGCCATCTTATGTCTACTGCAGGACCAAAGCATCTCCCAGCGATCTCCAATTACCTCTGTCTTGCGCCAGCTGACACTATCCTATGTTTGCAAATTTCCTAATCTTGAAACCACCCAAAGCCCCGCGTAATCCTCTGTCGTTTTCAACTGCGTTTAGGTCCCTGTTTTTTATACCGTGTGCCTCGACTAGACTGAATTACATTGAAAAGCGAAAGCGAAGGCAACAATTCCCTATTAAATAAGAACAAACTGGATTATTACCTACATATGAATTTTTTGTTTGCTACACTCTACACAAGAGCATGGAAAACAGAGCAAAGAAGGTTCAACTGCAAACGTTATAGGCATGTATACGGCGTGATCGATCACAAAAATAAAAACAATACTTGTACGGACATCTGACGGGACAATATATTGCATCGGCTTTGCGTAATTACTACCTCCGACTGAGGCCGGTCGTCGGAATGGTAGAGCACAGTTGAAAGTGGCCATCCATGCACGCAGTATACTCAGGGTAGTAGTATAAAAATATGTTCGATAGCTTCGTCGTCATCACACTGATCACAAGGGCGCATTATGCCTCCCCTATATGCGGAACCCACGGACTTTGGCGAACGCCATGCTCGGACGCAGTCACCGTAACATGGTCGTATTCCTTCAGGCCAGTCTTGTTGGACACCGAAAAATTACGATAGGTCTAAGAAATGTAGTGAAAGCACAATGTGCATCGAAGACACGCAAGTGTTGGTTCTGGTACATTGCCGTTTTGAACTTTTCGGGAGTGTTTATCGGCAGATGCAGTCGTAATTAAGCGCGAAGAATCATTGAAATAGTCACAGGAATGAGCCGCCACAGCGCGACACGGTGTCTCGTTTCTTGTCACTCTGTCGTTTTGTTTGCTCATTAATTATACGATTGCTGTACTAGAAAGCCTAATCCCCGTCGTTGCTTTCTTGCTAATTCCCCTCTCTTAGATGCGCGTACGCTGGACTGATCTTTGTTTCACAGTATGGATGCAGAGATATTCCTGAAAGCACAGATCACATTCATGTGTCTGTTACCTTGACTTTCGTTTCATTTTTGGGTGTTTCGTTTTCCAGTGTGGTCAACTTCTTCTTTGTTAAAAGCAGCGATTGCCAAGAGTTTCCGAAAGGCGCAGGGCTGAACGTGTCCAGGACCATGGACATGTCTGATGTAAGCACGTCATTTCTGTAATATTTGTTGCTGGGCGGTTTGGTTGAAGACGAAGGAATGCATAATAGCACGACAAGGAAAGAAAAGAGAGAACAGAAACTAAGGAACAAAGTGGGGGCTATTTTTTTTTCTTTACAGTTCAATACGGCCGGATCAAAATTGACATGAGAGCACCTTGACGTAAAAGAATACACTAAAAGTCCATATTGGTAGCACTAAAGCACGCAATAACTGCATCTCGTACGCTTGCATGTCGCTGTGATCCTCCCTGTCTTTGTTTCCTTTTCGTGACTTGCCGTGATTACAGAATTCGACAACGGTGCAAAGAAGACATCTTCTTTTATTAAAAATTTGAGTGATTCACTCGCATATTAAATAAGCAGTCGCAAGTCTACCTGAAGAATTTTCGTAGGACCCTCTTTGTCCTTGCTATAGATTTAAGTTGTCTAGAGAAAATCTATTGACCGTTTTAGTGTTGTGATAAACTAGTTGTGATTCACGTATTTCCAGAAGTTTTCCCAGCGAGTCGAAATAAAATACGCCACCAATGGTTCAAACTATAAATACATAGTTCTCCTTCCCACAGTATACAGACTTCATAAAGAAATCGTACGTAAGATTTCTATTGAGTGCTCACTGAAGCTTTGTGTGGTCGTTACGTCATTATTTGATATATTCATGCGCGTATCACATTCAGAAAACCTGTTTAGATATTTTGCCTAATTTCCTCGTTCTCCGCCCGTTTCTCCCAGATTGACAGACTCGAGCTCATCGTGAAGAGAGGCTCCGAGCGCACTCGGGTGGTGCCCGAAGTTCCGTTGTCAGGTCGCACCTACTCGGCTATGGGTTCAAGCTTCGGAAGGCACACCGTTTTCACTGGGCGACCGGGTAATTACACCAGGCAGCAGGGATTCCTGTCATCCTTCGAGGTGAGGAGATGCAGAGCTGTAAAGGACTCGGACGCCTAGTATTACTGCGCCAATCGAACAACCGGAACGAAATGCATGTTACTAATGCGATACTTTTTGGCGCGAAAACTCGACATAAAAGATAACAGTCAGAGGTGAGATGAAAGGAACGACGCAGACCATCCTATGTATGCGCGATCATATGCATGCGCAAACGCATGAAAACGCGCAAAGGGCGCCAGTCAGCCGAAGGCAGTGTCATCACATTTAAACGCTTAGCAATTTCAACTCCGAATCATAAGGTCAAAATCGTGAGTCTCAGGCTACACCAGTGATATGGATATCGTAGGCCTCTAACAGTTCACGTGCGGTTTTTTTTTTTTTTTTTTTTTGCTTCTGCCTAGGATCCTGACATTAAAAAAATACAGTGGTTCACAGCCGTGACAAGACCTGCAATGCCCAAACAAGTGCGCAGTCGTGAGTCAAACTACTGTCACGCTTTATGATTTGCAATTGAGATTGCTGAGCATTTAAAAGTGGTAAGACTGCCTTCGGCCGACTGGCGCCCTTTGTTTGTTTTTATGCGTTTGCACATGTGTATGTTTGTGCATATACATGATGGCCTGCTTCAGAATGAACAGTTGTTAGTGTAGCGTCCATCTTTCGTTTCCTCTCGCCTCTGACTGTTATCTTTTATTTCGAGTTTTTTTGCCACTAAGTATCATGGTAAGTAAACACTAACTCACCCAAGAATAGGTTATTCTGATGTTATTATTGTATACACAAAGGCATCCTATGTCATTCTTCCAGGCAAGAAGTATTTATTTGTGTGTTTTATGTATTCAAGTTAGCTCTAAAGGCTCGACAAATAAGGGAGTGGTGAGGGGTGGGATCAAAGGGAAATAAAGAACGCTACAGTCGGTATAAATCTATAAAACAATAATACTCAAGTTTAACAGTGCAGGCATATACAAACTTCATGAGACAAAAAAAGACGCTGCGCAATAAGTACACAATAAAATGTTATAGTCGCAATTTTGTGTGTATTGTGAGTGTTTTTAGCGCACCGCATTGTTTTCATCTGTATATGATCAACATCGTCCCATATCTTTATGGTGAAGCATGCTATCTATGGTCTCGCCTAATAAAAGCGTTCGGACTGGTTCCGTCCTTTAAGTATGTGTAACTCATATACAATACAAAATGGCCGATCAAATTAGAGCCCTAAAAGTAAATCACGTGAGTAAAGGTGAACACATTGAAGAGAAAAGGAAAATGAGCTACATAATTATGTACTAATACACACTCTAGAAGAAGGAAATGTGAGGTTGATCAGTGTAAACCTATTATATGGAGCTGCGGTGCGGCGATTTCTAATGGAAGTTAAAAACAGTAAAACGCTGTACTCACTTTGTCAATGTAAACATGAAGTAGGTATTTTTCTTGCTTCGGGCTATAAGAAAGTATAAATCAACACTGTTATAGCAAATTTTGATTCAACAAATACTGACTGATATCAGGGACTGCTTATATTGAACAATGGAGGGCCATGAGTATTCATCATCAGAGCTAACTTCATTGGTGAATGAAAACCACTTCTCGCTATGTGGTATTGTCCCAGTTCTTTGTGAATCGAACGCCAACCTACTCCCACAAATGTTCTAATCTAACGCCTTCGTGTTATCCTCCACTGGCCACCCTCGACTGCAGTTCCCTTCACTTTCTGTTGCTCCGAAAAGCCATCTATAGTACAGTGCGCACAGTACATGACTTGCCTGACGCAACGTTTTTATTGTAATCAAGCTTTGTCTTTCTCTAATTTAGAAATAACTTGCCGAAACTTTCATTTTGGTCGGCATGACGAAGTGGGCCAAACATAACTGCCCCACTTGGGATCAACACTGTGGAGTGTTTATGGGCTAACACTGAACTTCGACTATTTATAGATAGCGTCCAGAAACTTACAGTGTCACACTTTTCGCAGATGTTCTTGAAATGCCATGTATTGTAAAGGCAAGGCAGACACAATAGAACACGTATCGTAAAGCAACTCTGCAGTATGCATATATACTATGCATTATCTATATAAGGGGCAGGGGCCAAATTCGGCAAGTATTTGTTCGGTACCGCTCTTTACTATTGGCCGGCCGCCTTTGTTATTTATTTCTCGAGGATCACGATAGGCTGCCAGCTGCTCTTAAAACAATTCTAGAAATGTTTTTGTGAATACGGGGCCCCATATTTATTTAATGTGCGTTTGCTGCAGATGCCACTGAGAAAACGTATGGTACCTTCATTTCTATAACTTTGCCACATTTATGCACAGCACTGAATATGCGCAAAGGGCGACTTCCAGTTAACAAAAATGTTAATTATGAGAGGCAGATGTGCGCACATATTCACAAAGTTTACATTCGGAGTTGGTGGCGCGGTTACCTTTGCCGGGGATGTGTCCACCTTGAAGATTGGCTAGAATTTCCTCTTAGGAAGAGCACTAACGTGATCATTTTTTTTTGAAGGGGGGGGGGTGGTTCTTGTGAATATGGGTGCTGAGTTTGGGCAGTTTCGTGGTCGACATCAAGAATACAACTGCACGAAGAGCGCCGGACTGAATGAGGAGCGAAAGTGCGCGACTTGGCATCACCAAGCTGCAACTTTTGTGTCCGAACTGCGTGTCTAAAAGACTGGCTATTGAAATGCTTTTTTCGACACTTCGTACTCACGTGTGTTCCAGGTGTGCGACCAGATTCAAAGCGGCTGGGAAAAGGGACGCTCCAGTCAAGGAGCCTGTGCGTTTCTGAGGAAGGACGAAGAATACGTGGCCTACGAAGACGACGAGAGCGTTCTACAAAAGGTTGCACATATTCATACGACAACGCTGTTACCGCTCGTAACTCTGTTTCCGTGCACTCGCATTCATCTCGCAGCCCAAAACGCGGCCGCGGTGGGTGTGAATTCGAAATTTTAGTTGGTCGTCGGAGCTCTTCATTTTCGGAACGCCGCTTTCGCTAATATTATGCCCACTGCCACCATTTACCATGGCCTATTCATACAAAATTCAGTCTACACAGTGATTTTTGCATTCCAGTCCTAGCGTCCGTCAGCGCTAGTATAAGCTCAAGCAAAACCAAATTTGTCAGTCATGCTAATGAAGCTCTGAGGCATCGTCGGAGAGTTGGCGTTTTCGGGCGATATGAGATAAAACTATACTCCACGCTTTATGTGTAAACTAAATATCAGTGCGACAAACTGACAAGCAAAGCGTGCTCCTCGGAGACAATATTTCTTGTTAGGCGTTCTCAGAGAAGATAAGGCTGGAGGACATGTGGTGTGCCATAGTATGAGAAGGCTAGGAGACTACGTATTAGTGCGTGCCCATTTCTCCTTTGCCAGTTTATTAGGTCGCCAACTTTATTAGGAAATAGCTAGGTCTTCGACGTTACTGCGTGCACTCAGAGGCGCTAAGCGGCCACCGTTTTCTCATATTAGGTACTGTTTCGTGTGTGAGACACCACGCCGTGAGATGTAGCCTTGGCAGCAGCATTGTGATGGAGGAGGTATGTTAAAACACTTTATAGTGTACATAAGTGCCATTCCATCTCAAAGTACACCACCTTGTCCTAGTTGTAGAGAAGCCACCAGCTTCGGCAACTCTCATCAGCGCACTCAGCTGGGACTTTTAAAAAAATAGTATTAGGGGACGCATTCTGAGCGCAGTAGGTATGACAAGCGACCATAAATGCATCGAATCGGACGAAATTCATTTTTACAAAATACGGCCATGGCTCAATCAATCAATTATATATGCATCTTGGCTCCTTATACGCTTCTTGCGTGCACAATCAGCAATGACCCAAGTTGGAGTCAAATAGTTCATTGAAGAGCGGCGTATGTCCAGTGGCATGGAGGAGGAAACAACTTGATTAAGAGAAATTTCAGGGATCTGTAGATGGCCGCTTGTCTGCGGCGACCTCTTCCGTACAAGCAATGATTCTTTTTTGGAGTTTTTCCTCCGGGGACCGTATTAGGGTCTCCCGTGTCGTTTCTGAGGGAGCTGGCAGAAGCTCTCTGGGTTGGGAAAGGCCCTCGGATTCCCAGAGGATGTGGCTTTGGTATGCTATAACATTTTTATCGCAGTTCTTGCATATTGGCTCAACCTACCCATCTGTGAAGATCGCTAAGCGATGGATAGTGGGAAGTGGCATTTACCCAGTGACACAGGTTGGCATCAAATTAGTTCATACACGAACCACACATACCCACTGCAACATACCCAGTGTTACATATCCAGTGATCCAGGTTGGTGCGATGGTTGGTTTCAAATACTGTTCCCTCAGATTAGCAGCAGCCATTGGCAATCTATTGACCCAATACTGCTAGGTGTGGACCGACAGACTTACCCCAAACTGGGTGAAGTTTCCAAAATGTAGGAATCGCGTTAATATCATGGGCGTGTCGCTTCCATTCGAAGACAAATGTGGCATTAATCTGCTAGCATTCTTGGGGGGCGTCACGCACTTTACGAGGGCAGAAGAAACAGGCTGTACTGAAAAAAAAATCGTATTTCAATACAGCCTTTTTCTTCAGCTGCGTCAATAATTTCTCGCTCGTTGACGCTAGCTTTGTTTGCTGCATCGCAGGCAAAAATGATCATGGGTCGCAAGTACCGGGGCGCCGTCATCAGAAGCGTGGACCTGGACGACTACAGCTCGCAATGCGCGGGAAAGTCTAACCTTCTCAAGACCATTCGCTCCAGCTTCAAGGAAGCAACTCATGACATGGAATACCCTTACAATCCTCCGAACGCAACGTGGTGGGACGCGGACATCTACAAGATGATTCCCACCAGGGCGCCGCTTCCAAAGCCGACAACGACTAACGCAAAGGAGGTATCGACACGATCCCAGCTCGAGACCAACACGTCGAAGAGCCAGCAGAAAAGTCCACCGGGCAGGCAAACAACTCCTTCAACAGACACTGCAGTGACGTCATCGGTAGACGTACCTACCTCGAAAGGTCCAGCGGAAGTTCAGAGTACGCCTGTGAAGGTGGTGCCAACAGAGACCAACACCTCGCCCGGTAGCAGTGACTCACTGACAGTGACGTCTACAGAATCCCCTGCGACGTCATCAACACCTACGACTACTGCGGCGGCGACGGCAGCGGCGACGGCGGCGACCAGCGATAATGTCTGTAAGGGAGTCAAAGACAACACTATGCTGCCGCACGAGTCAGATTGCAGCAAGTACTATCACTGCGTGCATTCAACACCGCACCTCAAGGACTGTCCACCAAGTACAATATTTGACATAGAGCGGCAATTATGCAATTGGCCGGCGATCACCAACCGACCCGAATGCAAGCTGTCTTGATATGCTGAGTTTAGCTGACGGCCTCTTTGTTTACGGCAGTGCTCGTGCGATACCCTTGTTTTTATGTCAATAAATCATAAATCCTCGTTTATAGTGGATGTAGTGACACATTAGACATACCAATTCATAGCATAATACTGCGAATTCCAGTGTTAATTCAACTATTCAAGGGACGACAACTGACGTGCTCCAAGTTCTAAGCGTTTACCTTAAGCATCGTTGAAATGGAAAAGCCGTGGATTTATACTGAGCTGCAGCTTTGGATTAGGTGCAATACTTACCGAACATTACCTTATATCCTAGGTATAAGATGAGTGCAGAAATGAAACAATCATACAAGTAGATAACTTCTTGTCCACCTTCAGCACTCATCCCCGAGGTAAGATTCTTAGACTTTGCACATGGCTGTGGACATAGCTTTCTGCATTTTTGTCGCGCATTTTGGCATGCGGCACCTGTTAGTTCATGTCTGTGGTGTGCCTTCGTCTAAGTCCATTTTTCAATGCTAACTGCAGCTACCATAATTAGGAAATATCAGAAACGAGCGTGGTGCGAACGCGCGGATCTCGTCTACTGCTTCTTATGCAAAATAGGGCGACGTGCCAACGGATGTACTGGCATTTCGAGGCAGCAGGCCGTGCCCGCTATCTTGCGACCGGTCTGTGGGACCGTATTTAAAACAGCGTTGGATGAACCCACTGGCATACGACTCCAGCGTTGGTCATGAACGCAAGTCCTGTCTTCCTTTATATTGTTCTCCGCTTTCAGCCCTCCCCCAATATACAGTAGCCAAAAGACTCTGTCCTGGTTACGCTTCCTGACTACCGTTATACCACTGGCTCCCCTTCTCCGTCCTTCTCGCTTAGCATGGTTCGATACACATACAAATAGTTCAAGCCATAAACGCTTCCTGTGCACCTTTAAGGCGGTCATCAACAATTACTACGCATTGCTGCCCGGTGATAAGTGCCAGCATCGGCAGACGCAACGCTGCCACATAGAAGCAAAATTTCGCTGCAGCGAGACAATGCGCGCATGAGCCCAATACACCCCGAAACCAGCAACGAAAAGAGCAGGCGCAGAAACAAGGAGATGCGGCGAAAGTTGCACAAAACGCGGGGACAAGCCCTTCACGAAACGTGACAATAGAAAAGCCTGCGTACGCTGTCATCTGCGCACAACTGGCACAAGAGTCATAATAACAATACAGAAGTGAATAAACCCGCCTAACTGTGGCTATATACCCTTGCTGCAGTCATGCTGCAGCAAGATTTTCCATTAGGCGTTCACAGTTGTCAGTACCGTCAGTGTCGCCTTACTTTGTCCCGCCTATTTCGCTTCACCGTACTCAAAGTAGTCGGTTGAACACAGCAGTAAAACCAGCACGGTGCTAAGGGCAGCATTCTCTAATTCTTCCCTGCTGTCGCTGCCGCTGAGACGTTGCACCTCTGGTCGCAGACGCTACGCGGGATTGAGAACTGATGCTTGGTGAACTGGCACCCGAAGTGCCAGTTGGCCGCCCGCGTACAAGTTAGGCACGGTGAGAAGGGGTGCGCCACCCATAGCGCAACATGGTGGCACGAATAACCACCTCCCAAAAGCGTGTTGAACACATACTTGGATAGAAACCATGGCTGTTTCTTCATAATTTTTAACACGATATCGTTAAGGGCCCCGGGTCGCAGAAAATCCGGCGGCGGCAAGCGGCGTGTGATCGCGGCTGGCGGAGAAAATCATCCAACTATATCGACCGCGCAGGCCCTCCACGTGGTGCAAGGCTTTGATGATCAAAAACTGAATTTCTCACAGTGAAATCCGGCAGAAAATTGGTAACGTATGACTTTACTATTCAGTGTCGGATTCGCCGTCGGATTGTTTACCAATCGGCGTCGATTGTGATTTGAATGTACGAATAAACCTAATTCTGCTGCGAGGGAACTCAAACACAAACCCCTTTTCCAGCATTTCTACCAGACCTGATGCGCGTCGGGGCAATAGCAAACAATTAATAAAATAAAAAAGGTGCTAGGGCCTTCACATTTTCATATAAGACCACTTATATTGCCCCTGGAAAAGCGTCTCTCCAGCAATGCATTTCAGTTTAACAGTGAAGACGACTTTAAGGGGATCGGTGTAAGCTTGGTCTTTGTAAGCTGGCTTTCCCACGTTGAGTGTTGCACTAAATCAAGCCTACTTGCCGTATGCGAACGATGCGATGCGATGCGAACGGGTCCCGATAACGCTATCGCGTTCTACTCTTAAAGGCGAAGCTCAAGCGTCCTCCAGTTTTTTGTGTGTGATTTTGGGCCGCCGTACTTCTCCGTACGATTGTAGGCATAGACTTTCCTAAAATAATCACTAGAGGCAATTCTGCCGCTGCAATAGTTCAGCCACCATGGGAACGACAACGCTATGTAGACTCAGACATTCTTGTGGCTTTGTTTATTACGCTTTATATGTCTTCATTGTCACAAATATCAGATCAATCTATACTTTTCGGAGTACAGAAGACGCGGCGAACACGTACAATCGCTACTATTTGCATCGGTTCAGCTTGTCGAGGTGGCCAAATCGAAACGCACGAAGTGTCTCATGGCACTGGCTTGCCCGCGATAAATTCGCAAGGACATTCTATGCCGCTTGTCGATGCATGCGTTCGTGGCCTAAATGTTTCAATATCGGACATTTGTGCTACAGGTCCTGTGTTCGAATCCAGCCCTCCGTCGGACAATTCTAAAAATGTTCACTTCATAATTTGATACGCAGTATTTTGTTAAAAAACTATGGTTCATGATTAATTCGTGATGCTTCTAAAACATTTACTGTAGAATCTCCTCAGGAGTTATCCGAACGATGCGTAAGCATTTCGTAGTAACGGCGTGGTGTGGAGTGCTAACACTCAACACTGCTGGTAATCCTAGCACTGCTCAGCGGCTGCAGTCGTCTTGGCGCCATTGCGGTAAATGCGACAGCGCTGCGGCGTCACGAAAGGCTGCCGAAGGCGGCGCAATGTGAACTGATGAGGCGTGCAAACTACTGCAGGTGGCGCCAGGTGCGCCGATGACTGTCCGATCCGAAGCCACGGCTGCTCGACAGCTCTGGCTTACTAAAAGGTGTGCCTAGTGCGTGCCGCGTTGCACACGTCACGTGGTCACAGAGACGCGTTCTTGCAACTGCTCGCGCGTTCGTCGTAGTCTTCTTCCACAGCTGGCGAACTTCACCATTGTATGGGCTCTCGCGTCGTAGCATCAGGGCCACGATTCACCGTTTGACCTAACGAATGATAAGGAATGAACTATATCGATGAGTAATATCCATTACAAAATACGACCAGTCTGAAGCTTTGACTACAATGGGGTTTTTGTTCGCAGCGAAACGCGATATATTCTGTTAAAATAATGACGTTTACGGTCTACTGATGAATGGCCCTGTAGCGGCTGTGCGGGGTAATACTTCCGCAGCACCTTGATTAGTATTTCATCATTGAGAGAGTGTTTTTGGCAACAACTGCTTGATTTGGGCGAGTTGGCTCATACTGAATATCCTTGCGCCAGCAAATTCGCAGACGCAAGTGCAATGAGCTAGCGCAAGACGGGGGTAATTGGAGATCACAGGGAGAGGCCTTCGTCCTGCAGTGGACATAAATATAGGCTGATGATGATGATGATGAATAACCTTGGTACAGCGCAACAGCTTTGGAAAGAAGCAAAGAGGAAAGAATGCTGACTTTCAACTGCGTTTATTGAAGAAATTTCAGCCGCTTTGATACAGGGGAAGAACCAGGCGCATGCGCAACAACGTTCCGCCAACACGCGCCACAACATCTAACAACAGCTAACACGTTCCGCTAGCACAGCGCAAACGTACCAACACGTGTGTGATTATACATGATAGCAGCGTTAACCACGGGATGAAAACTCTCTATCAGATAGGTGAAGTGAAGGTGTGCTAATGCATCGATCCGCGGCCTTCCTGATGAAAAACGTTTCTAAAATTTCCCTTTCTTTTTTTTCAGTTTTTGCTTTTTTCAGGAACCTTGCCTTGTGGAATATAATGGCTTTCACTTGCACTCCTTATAATGCACAGCCATACGGCTACCACAACCATTTCTTACGTTGTAGTGATGCTGGCTGCGGCACGATCGTTAAAGCATTGCCGTTTGTTGTATATATATATATATATATATATATATATATATATATATATATATATATATCCACATTTCATCGGTATTTCGTAGACATCTGATTGGCAATCAGTAAATCTGTTTTCGTGAGCAATGTTGCACTTTCCAATAGACTTATTCTTATTTAGGACACAGACTTTAGAAAGTTTACAAGGCGCGGAAAACAGCAAACTGATTTCATATGTGGTTGCTATTTTTTTTTCAAATCGTGAGGGAACTTATGTACATATGGAATAACATGCAACGGTCTTTTATTTTTGTTCTTTTCCTTTGTGACCAGTTTTTCCGCACTTCACCTTCTGAAGAAAGGTTTCACAAACGGTTACGATAACGCTGCTAGGATATCCAGCAGCTTTCAGTTTTCCTGTCTGGTTTTCTAAACTGATTTCGGCCTTGTTCTCACATGAATTGTCACGGGCGGCCTGAATTCACATGGTGGCAATGCCTCTTTTTATTAGTTTTCAATGGCCACTATCAAAATGGAGGCCACTCTTAGCGCTCCCAGGCTGATAGCACCGACAAGTATGTGCATTAAAATTGAAGGAAAGATTGACATCTAAATACTTCCCCTGTATAAAAGCGGCTGGAATGTCTTCAATAAACTCAGTTGAAAGTCACCGGTCTTTCCTGTCTCCTTGTTTCCTTCCAAAAAGTGTTGCGCTGTAACAACGTTATTGTCTTTTGCAAGGCATTGTTACGGAGTGCGCGTGACCTCTTTATCTAAAGATAAAAGCAGTCATATTAAAAGAATGGCGCAGCACAGGCATGAGCGTCGACAGGCGCTCATGCAAGTTATCGCAAGTTATCTGTTTATCTGTAAATCTTTCATCGAGGCCTGCTAGTTCGGTTGATTCCTTCGCTTCGCCGAAAGAGCGCTCGCTATAAAGAGTGTATAGCTTAATACCAGCGACATGTGCAGCACCTTTTCTACGTGGCATTTTAATAGCGATATCAGTGCTCGCCCACCAGCACCAGTTCGCCCATCGATGACGTGCGCTGTGGAGCTGTTTTAGAATGTACGCCCGATATTTTGGTTAAAAATTTTACGACTGTGTTTTTTTTTGGAACCGCAGCATCGATTATAGGTAAACATTTAATTGTTTTTTTTTCGTTGTTATTTTTCTTGCTTACGTCTGCCATGTTGGAGGTATTAACAGTACTGGGAAGGACACAATGAGCCATCTTACGCAATTCATTTTTTCCCCTGTTTCAGCGCTTCAGCTATGGTTCCCGGATTACGTTTGGCTGCTTGCATTTTTCTCCTGACTGGAGGTACGTTTGATTGGTCTCAGCACTTTCTGCATTCAGATAATAGCTGAGCTTGCCTTACGTACGACAAACCTCTTTAGAATATTTTATGCTTCTAGGCGCAGCTAAGCCACAACACACACACAAAAGCGCGGTAGAGCATCTGGATATCTGTTTATGTAGAAAGCGGACGTTTCCTTGCAATTTTTATCCACCTATCAAACAGAAAGCCTGGTGTATGAGGGAAAAAATACTTTGTTACAATATACAACCTACAACATACAATATATGACCATGTTTTCGTCACCACGCACTTGAAACCCGCAGGTGCCTTTCGTATATTGTAATCAGAACTTTGGAGTGAAGGCTACTCAAGACATTGCTGCAGTCCTTGAGGCCAACATGACTGCACGAACAACTGTGTCCTGAAGTGGTGTTCGTTGTTCTAAAAGTGATACTGCGCTGTGATAATCTGCGGTGATATTGACCAGCCGTGATCGTGTGTCTGTGTTCCCTGCCTCTCTCTCTCTCACTACGTTCTTCTTAACTTCCTACCTCCCTCTCCCCCGTTCCCTAGTTTAGGGTAGCAAACCAGATTTTCCGCTCTGGTTAACTCCCTGCCTTTTGCCTTCTGTCTCTGTATTCTGTCTATGTATTTTCTGTGAAGCACAGGCTTCTTAAATTTTCTTATCGATACATTAGCAATATAGTACACCATCGCAGCCAGCTTATTTTACGTCCACTACGGGCGGGACGGAGGCCTTTCCTGACGATCTCTAACTCTGCTTAGCGTCAGGTGGTTTCATTCTAAACCTGCTAATCTCCTAATATCTTCACATCACCTTTTCCTCGCTTTTTTTTCTTACTCTAATAGACCACTATTTACCTGCTCTACATATTACGTCACCTGGTAAACTAATTTCTTCCTCTTAAGTTCCACTAGACTATCCGCTAAACGCGTTTGCTAGCTCATCCACACCTCCGGCTCCTTGTCTCCTAATGTTAAGCCTACCGTGTTCCACTACGTCGCCAATTGCGCTCTGCTTAGCTTCCTCTGAAGCTTCTTTGTTGCCATGGCGACCAAGTTTCTGTGTAGTTTTCGTCTCACACTGACAGGTAGGATGTATTGATGTTACACTTCCTTTTTTTTTTAAGTGATGATGGTCTGCTAGTCATAACGTTGGGAGTACCTGCCATGTGAGCTCCCACCGTTTTTATTCGTCTGGAATTTTGTTTCCCATGGTACTGCTTTCCCAGTGACCATTTGGTCTAGATAAGTGAACTCTTAACAGCTTTTAGAAGCTGACTACCGTGAACTTTAATTATCTTGCCAGGCTATATAGAGCCTTAGAGTATTCTACATACGTTTCATCAAACTTACTCTTACATTTCGCTGGTTGGAACCTTCAATAATTTATTATACCTAATCTTTAGCGCTGCTGAACAGGACGACGCCATCTGCAACCGAAGGTTGTTGAAATGGCTCCAATTGATTAATACACTTGATTCTTCTTACTCTAACTGCTTCTTCCAAGCGCTGCATGCTTGGATGAAGCATTCAAGCTGTTAGGTTAGTTTATGTATCCAGGCATTGTATAGATGCGCCGTGATGCCTGATACCCTCCTTCATTGGGGACTTTATCCACTTTTTTGTGTAGAATTATGATGACTGCGGAATCTTCCTACATGTATCCTAAGATATTCTTTCTCTACTCCTTTTATATGGCTCCATGACTGCGTTTATCTGTAATTAATCGAACGCTTTTTTGTATACTGCGTAGGTCATATATGGGCGTTGGCTATATTCTGCACGCTTCTCAATTACCTGATGGATGACATGAATGTGATCTATTGTTGAATATGCCTTTCTACATGCCACTTTGTTTTCGAGCAGCTTGCCCTCCTACATAGATGTGTATTTAAACAAATGTGTTCTAAATTGCACTTACAAATTCGAACTGCAAAAAGTCACATGAATATGTCTTTACAACAAGAACAATCGCACTTTTAAGATACTGCTCCTGAAGGTATTGCTCAGTGCTGAGCTTACAACTCTTCCAAGCTACACCACATTCCGCTTATTATTTATTTCCTGTTGCTTAAGCAACACTAATTTTCGCCAACTCACTCGTGTTCGTGCTACAATTATGCTCTAAAATTTCAGTGCAGATAAGATTTTTTTTTACATTATGTTTGTAACCTGAGTGCATCTTGCATTTACCCCTTTACTATCTTAGTTTGCTACCAACTTCTCATGACGACGTAAGCCCTAGCTAAAACTGTATAATCAGAAGCCATTGTACTTAAACATGCTAATTAACTGCCTTTTTTTTCTTTATTTCGTCTGCTGTAACCGACTCGCCTCTTTAATTCCTTTGGCCTTGAGAGTAATAATAAAAAATCAATAAAAATAATTGAAACCACTCTTCCGGCATGCAAGTCTGCAAGTCTGAGAGGTTGCATGCCAAATCCGTGCAAGGTGTAGGTGTAAACATTGCTATAGTTTCCTTGCATTGCGGCGCTACCCTGCGACACTGCCATCTCACAGCGCCAAAGTGCTGTCCGATAGTACCTGCCAATGTCTATAGCACAAGCCTGCCACACGATTAGACGAGTTCGTGCAACACTGTCTAAATTCACTGTGCTCTCTGTTTCAGCCGCTGCGACGGCTCAGAAGCCCAACTTCTACACCTTCTGCTTCTGGGACGGCTTCTCCCGTTGGCGGCCTGAGCCTTACAAATCCACCGTTCGCGACATCCCCGCCGAACTCTGCAACGCAGTCGTCTACTCACACGTGACCGTCAACGAAAAGAATGGCTGGATCAAGCTCACCGATAAGGAGCTCACGCTCGGTGCACGCGAATTACTTGTTTCTCTTCGTGGCCACTCGCTTGTCGACTCCTTTTTACAAAAAAAAATATCACGCAGGTCCAATGCACATGTTGGAACCCATGCGAAGCGAAGCTTCCGTCAAGATCTTTATGAACTTAAACTTACAGCGCAAACACCTAAGACGAACTACAAAAGAAAGATACGACACGCACTGCCGCTTTGTGTGTCGTATCTTCCTTTTGTAGTTCGTCTTTGGTGTTTGCGCTGTAAGTTTAAGCTCAAAATTATGCACCAACAGGTCCAATTGAAGTTTTACTGAAGCTCTTTATGACCACGTTCGCAGTGTGAGTCGTCTACGCAGCTATGTTGTCCACGAGGACGAAGGCGATGACGCTTATCGAGGGAGTAATGGTGACGGTAGTTGTGTGCACAGGGAACTACCACCCATATTTTGCTACAATTAAAGATTACCTGCTCCCCATGTCACATTATCACACGCCCATTCTACAGAAATGGTCCAGAATGGGCATACACCCAGTGCCTTCTACCGAATGGCTAAATCAAAGAAAATCAAGTAAACTAAAGAATATGCCGAATATAATGCGCTATTCTAATACGTAGACTGGCTTTAGAGATACCCATGATCCGACAACACGTGGTCCGGGTTTTCTTTTGGAACTTATCTTTTATTAAGCGGAAAAGAGTTGCGCTGACTTGCACTATGCCGTCGATCTGCATACGTCGTTACAGTATAAGCCCGTTCGCTGGTACGAGGATTCACTAAAATTCTTAAGAATTTGGGCCAAGATAATCTGGCAATATTCAAATGACTATACAGTCCCGCTGCATTACTGTAGACAAAGTCAGTTTAATAAGTGGTAGATAATACACGTAACTATCAAAAGAGCTAAGAATAAGCAAGAGAAAAAGCCTGTGATTCTTTCATTTTCCTCCTGACGCAAGGTTTCCATTAAAATTTTCCGCCTCATTCGTTTTACGGAATACGCTTAGACCTACTGCGGCTTATTTTATTTATTTATTTTTTCACTCAGATCCGGAGGCAAAATCGGATGCCAATTCCTTCTTCTACAACCCTATCTGGCTTCTGCCACCGCACAGTAAGTAGCCAACTTGCTTAACACAGCGTCCTGTGCATTATTGCCTTTACCAATGTTTCATACTTATCAAGGCTCTTCCTTCCACCTTGCGCATTGAAAGGAGTCTTCGCCCAGCTTAGGGGCCTCAAAGATCGCAACCCAAAGCTGAAGCTGCTTCTTGCTGTGGGCGGCCCTCACGACCCAGTGGAAAAGTACTGGCAGCTCTTTCCAGAAGTGCACCTCTGGAAGGACATGACGGAGAGCCTGGCGCAGTGGCTCAATACGTACGACTTCGATGGCGTCGTCCTAGACTTCTTTTCGGGGTCCGCGTCGCTTCAGGATTCGACCCGCAGTTGGGACAACGCCCGCTACATCCATCCATTCGTTAGGGTGAGAGCGCTTCACCCTATATGGGATGCATATCAGTAGCCCACAGAGTTTCATGGACAGTTTGGTAAAGCACAGAGCGGCAGAGAGCTGTGTGCCTCATATCGAGTTTGTGCACATAATCACTGCACTCTTCCTATTCTTATTCTGCATATTCTCTCTCTTCTCTTTTCTCCTCCCCACCTCAGCTACCCCTGTGCGGAATAGCTCAATGGAGAAAGAAAAGAAAAGAGTTTCTACAACTGAGATCGCCGGTTTCCTCTTATTTAAAATTTTGCCTCGCTCAATTATGAACACTCAAGAGGGAGAGCAGGGATGGAAGTGGTTGTATGGAGGCCTAACCAATCCATGCCATTACTCTCGCAACACCCTCGCTCACCGCCACATGCGATTCGCCCCCCTGTACCATTTGAAGGCAAGCAGCAAATGGTACAGTAGTAGGAAATTATTTCATTATTTGAAACAGCAATACACAAGATATTAAATTCAAACTTGCCCCTATCTTTTTAAACAGCGCTTTAAAAAGACGAAGCTCGTGCTACAACCGCCCCTGAATAAGGACAATTATATCTCGAAGCATCTCTTCGCGCGTCTCGAATGTAATGATTGAAATAAAACATATAATAGAGAGACTGAACCTATGGGCGCTAGGCTTACTCAAGGCAAGCTGTTACAGTGAAAACAGTGAAAACAGTGAAGGATCGGAAGAAAGCGTACTTACTAGGTCATGTCGCTCCCTTTCGGACATGCAGCAAATCAACTACGGTCTGACAGAGCATCGCAAGAACTGGACTATCACGTTCACGCTACCAGTTTTTGACAGCACCACTCACCACCTGTTCGACATCGAGAAGCTGACGCAGTGAGTATTCAGAAATGCACATTCGTATAAGACCAATGCCAAAATACTTGAAATCAGACGCAGCAGGGCGGGAACACGAATGTTCGCCAGATGCCTTCCTTTGTATGTGTCTGCGTGCGTGCGTGCGTGCGTGCGTGTGTGTGTGTGTGTGTGTGTGTGTGTGTGTGTGTGTGTGTGTGTGTGTGTGTGTGTGTGTGTGTGTGTGTGTGTGTGTGTGCGTGTGTGCGTGCGTGCGTGCGTGCGTGCGTGTCCGTGTGCGTGCGTGCGTGCGTGCGTGTCCGTGTGCGTGCGTGCGTGCGTGCTTGCGTGCGTGCGTGCGTGCGTGCGTGCGTGCGTGCGTGCGTGCGTGCGTGCGTGCGTGCGTGCGTGCGTGCGTGCGTGCGTGCGTGCGTGCGTGCGTGCGTGCGTGCTGCTAGATGGGCGTATAGCCATGCAATGCCATCAGGCCAGCAGTGTACTCTACATAAGGCACATATCGCCTAAGTTCAGTCCGTGGATGTGTATATAAATATGCCTTGGTATATTGCGCGAAGCTGTATAAATTACACCGTTTCCTTGCAGTGAGAAGCACTTTCATACTTTTTATCAGCCGGTGGCAGAAAAAGCCGAAATGAAGGTTCTCACACAAAGAAGTGTTCATAAAGTTTTTATAGTTCATGGATCCTTAGCCATACCAAGCTCCAGCAAGACAGTTTTATACAAACACGTCGCTAAGCCCGGTGGTTCCCTAGATGTCCTTGCTGTTTATTACTAGAAACCAATACATGAATCGCTGCCTCAGAGACAGCTATAGCTGTAGCCTTTCTATAGAAAGTAATCTGCTCGAGATTCGGGGCTGACAGCTGCGCCCGCTACATTTTCTTTGGCACTTCTCCCGAAAGCGCCGCAAAATTTCTAGAGATCAAACGACTTTTTTTTTCATTATAGCCGCAGTGCCAACGCTTCGAGCATTGCTGTTAAATTTATTCGTGATAGCTGATTTATCCTTACTTCACAACGTGACCTCCTTCCGGTAGCGAAAGTTTTGCACTTTTCCCAAGGCTACTCAATCAGAATTTTTGCACCTGACATTTCCTTTTCCTTGATGCCATTTTTTCTGGTGTTGGTCATAGTACAACTTAGAAGCTGGATATTTCATTGCAATATAGTTTTACGATTTTTAGACGCAAATCTTCCAGCAGAAGAGCACCGGCGTACTTCCAAAACATGAACTTAATTCTTGTTTTCTTCTCGTCTCCTTTTTCTTCTCAGAGAAGTCAACTTTTTCTTGGTTAAAACAAGTGACTGCCTGGAATTTCCAAAGGGAGCATTTTTAAATGTAACAAGGACCATGGACATGACAGATGCAAGTATACGTAGCCTTTCTATTCTTTGTTCAACCTCGGAAACATTGTTCTGGTCATCAGCGCTGTATAATGGCGCATAGTTCGCTAACTGCCTGCTCGCTTTTACAGCCTGGTGTATGTCACCTGATAGCACCTCGGTGCGTCGTGCCTAAATGTCTATGATTAAGTGCTGTATGTCCGACTAAACTGGTGTTTACGCTTGCAACAGGGTTGTGCGTGAAATCTTAGAAACTAAGAGTTCGTTAGAACAGCATTCTTTTTGACCAGTCGGCGAGGCATATTTGGCAACGATGTAGTGATGCGAACTCACAGCGATGTACCAGCATTCGTATACCAATTCTCATTCTTAAATGCACTGCATTCGTGAAAGACTATAAGCATATCACTTCTTTGCCAATGCGGACAGTGTATTTAGTAAACGTACAGCAGCGTAACTCAGGTGGCCTCTCCGGCTGAAGGTTTGCCAAGGGGGATCGACAAAAGATGACCAAGAGACACGCCCCAAGTGCTCGGCCCCTGTGACAAACTCGGATGCTCGACACCTGCATTGTGTGTGTCCTGGAAAGCGGGTGATCAGAATGAAGAATTTAAGGAAGGCTGTACTTTTGAAAGCAAACCTATCTGAAAACTACGACCGTTGGGTCATGGACAATATATGTGCAAAAAACTGCTGTAGTTCTGGCACGATGCAGAGTTGGAGGCTTTTATTTAGCTTTCTTTTATTATTCATGCTTTGCAGCAAATCCTCCCGCATCAAAAAAAATCATCCCTAAAAGTCTTCTAACAGTGCCGTTTTTAGCCGACAGCTTTCCATAGTAGGGTTCGGGCAGGGATGAGAATGTAGTAAGTTTGCAGCGCCATCTATGCCAGGCGTTCTCAAGTACGTCCAAGAAGGTCCGCGAGCAGCGCAATGAAGACACTCCTTTGGCGAGCATCACAGATAAGCGATCCAGGCGTCTGTAGAGTAATTTGCGACGACCTGCATCAAGTCGCTTCCTACACTCGATTGACATTACAGCGAGAGCAGTCAGAATTTTTTTTCGAAGGAATATAACAGCCACCCGCGTTTCGGGTAAGCAACATAAGATTGGTGATCATGCGACGTGGCTGTAGGTTTTGATACAACATTCATTCAGCGTTACAATCCCGCTCCAAAACGTCATTTCTTCTTTAAAAATGAAGAAATAAATGTGCTCAACGGGGTCACTAAATCGCCGTTCTATATACTGCGGGCCCATGACAGCAAAAAGTTTGACAAACACTGAACTAATACGCACTGCAACAAACATCTCGAAGGGCGAACACAAGTATGTAGCTGCACCCCATAGAGAATGACGTTCACTATATTTATCGCATGTTGTCCTTGAAATTTACATACAGCAAACATTCACTCTTTGTGTAATTCTCTCACAAACTTCGACAGTTTCCACAATCCAGCACTATGCAATAGCATTTACGTATAGCGAAATTAATTTACTGTTTCATGCTAGCTAATGGCACCTAATCTGTTGACTAAGTTGACACCAAAGCAAAAAAAAACGTGCACGAGAGTTGTAAGCAGACGCTGTGAAAGAGGAGAGCCACGATGTACCGGTTATGATAAAAAGCAGCATGGCGACAGTATAGTATGTATTTCATCGTGCAGTTATACTATAATCGATTCTTACATTGTAACATAGTATTACATGCTGCTCTTAACACGTATCGCAGTGACAAATCCTGAAAGGCAGCATGTTGCCCTTCGTCTTGCAGATTGACAGGGCGGAGCTCATAGTAGAGAAAGGTGCCCCACGCCAGCGAATAGTGCTTGACATTCCGCTGTCCGGTCGAACATACACTGCGGTGGCTGCGACCTCCTCCGGCGTTCACACCGTATTCCCGGGTCACAGTGGGCCCTACACGAAGCTACAGGGTTTTCTCGCATTTTTCGAGGTAAGTCTGCAGAGTATCACACACATCGAGTGGGTAATGACACTCTGCAGTTTTCACTCTACAAATCGAATGAATGTTGTCACAGTGCTGAGCAGTGTGACAACTACGACGATTACAAATGTTGTGAAGTGTACGACGCAGACTTTCTAGGCAGAGCAATCGGCCATCCTGTTTTCTTCATGAAACTTTGTATATAATCTCAACATTTTTATGTATCTCCCTACCTGCCACATATACTACTTTTCTTACCATGAGGAGGTTACTACGAAGGAAAGCTGCTGCGGCGAGCATTCTCGTTAACTGACAGCGACAGTGTGTTTACGGCACTGTTAACAGGCTTCCTGTGTTCAACGAAAATAAAATACTTAAGGTAAACTATTTATCGAACTCAGACAACTGTGGAATCTAGAAGGATTTCACAGCTACCTTGGTTCTCCACAAGAAAAGTAGAAAGTTACCTATCAAGAAAGGGGTCAGACAAGGAGACACCAGAAGTTCTCAAGCTCTAAGACTGGGAAGGCTTAGGAGTGAGGATCAATGGCGAATATCTCAGCAACATTCGGTTTGCAGATGACATTGGGCTATTCAGCAACAATGGGGACAAATTACAACAAATGATTGAGGACCCTAAGCGAGAAAGTGTAAGAGTGGGGTTGAAGATTATTATTCAGAAGACAAATATAATGTTGAATAGCCTCGCAAAGGAACAAGAATTCAGGATCGCCTGTCAGCCTCTGGAGTCTGCAAAGGAGTACGTTTATCTACGTCAATTATTCACAGGGGACCCGGATCATGAGAAGAAAACTTACAGAAGAATAAAATTGGGTTGGAATGCATACGGTAGGCATTGCCAAATCCTGACTGGCAGATTACCACTGTCATTGAAACGAAAAGTGTACAATCATTGCCTTCTTCCAGTGCTAACATATGGGGCAGAAACTTGGAGGTTAACAAAGAAGCTCGAGAACAAGTTAAGGACGGCATAAAGAGCGATGTAGCGAAAATGGTAGGCCTAACGTTAAGAGACAGGAAGAGAGCGGTGTGGATCACTGAGCAAACGGGGATAGCCGATATTCTAGTTGACATTAGGAGGAAAAAATGTAGCTGGGCAGGCCATGTAATGCGTAGGATGGATAACCGGTGGACCATTAGAGTTACAGAATGGATACCAAGAGAAAGGAAGCGCAGTCGAGGACGGCAGAAAACTAGGTGGGGTGATGAAGTTAGGAAATCTGCAGGAGCTAATTGCAGTCAGCTAGCGCAAGACAGGGGAAATTGGAGATCGCAGGAAGAGGCCTTCGTCCTGCAGTGGACATAAATATTGGCTGATGATGATGATAATGACTTATCCAACTAAGATTTACAATTGGCGTTAAAAACTGAAGAAAGAAACAAAGGTAAAGTGTTGAAAGTGTTAGTACAATCCATGATAGTACAATCCGTGATAGCGCAACCATCAGTAGTAATGGTTGCTCGCATAAAAAAAGAGAACGCTGCATTATGTTTCATCAGACCGATTATTTAGGCATGTACAGAAAGCGCGCGTATTTATCAAGGCCCAGATTCACAAAAAAATAACGTTCAGTGAGTACGCCTTGCCATTGGTCGTCCGCTTTCACTAATATTATGTCCAGTAACACGGTTGTCTAAAACTTGCTGTTATGAATAATTCTAGCCTAAGGTGTCTTTGTGAATGCGGGCCCAGGGCCCTCTTTAAAAAAGCTTCTGTTATATGTAAGTGTCGTACGCAATTGTCCGACACCACACCAATCGTCTCATTATTGAGACGATTGCCGTCATTAATAGCAAACGACCGAGAACCGGCCAGTAAGGAGATGCTGTTGAGTAGGACCTAAGTAAAATGTATATTGTGGATGCGGGCCTTTGAACCTTGCTACGTCTGTAGTATCTATGTAATCAGAGCCAACTTCCAGGTCGTGGCAAAATTTAGCTAGAGTACTGAAACAGCGCCAACATTCACAGAACTTAAGTTTCGTGAACGTGTTTTCTCATCGGCTGCCGCTCGAGCGAGAGTGATAACAAGATCACCGAAGCGAAGGCCAGTCACGAAAGCATATCGTGTGTCCCAGTTAACGCTAGTCAGGCTTTTCAACGAAAACAAATATAAAAAGAAAAAACACGATGCAAGATACAATTATAAAACCTATGTGATCGGTCGGCACAGGTCTGACGACCGAACGCCGTAGGTTTTAAAATCCTATACTGAACCATATATTTTTTAGATCTTCTTTTCCGTTGAACAGCTTGGCTAACGTTCGCCAAGACACCCCTATGCGTATATATATGCGCTTCCTTAAGGAAATTGTAATGAATGCGAGCTTTCTTAATTTCTTGCTGAGACTACTTCAACGTTTATATTTGAAGGAGTGTACCCCGTTGGCCTCAAAAAGCAGCACAAACTTTTTCAAAGCCCTTAATCTTTTGAAAAAAAAAATGAGAAAAACAGTTTTCGACTATAGCACGATCGTGTGGGTGCCCGTGTCACCATTCCATTCACATTTACTGCGCTTGTTATGCCTGTGACGTGAGCATAGCACCGGTCGGTGAGCCTTTGTCTATAAATGCAATTGCGGAGAGTTTTGAAGGCTTTCGTTTTGCAATAGGCACGAAAGGAAGCGTTTCACCTACAAATTCAATGCAGCGGCCAAGTTGAATGCAGCGTCATCCGACCCAGAAACCGCAATTTCCTTTGCACTTCACTCAAAACCATGACAAGCAATTTCTTTTCTCTGAGGGGAGAAATATATTTACTATATTTTGAGACACGCGCTGCCGTAGCCACGTCGGATATGTCTGTCGTAGCGACAAGTATTTTTACTGCTCAATCACAGTCCTTGTGTCACAACGAAGCGAATTTCTTCCTAATGGCATTGATTTTTATTGTACTCCTCTCGTCTTCTTACGACAGAGCCTGCCCGAAACTATGCTTTCAACAGTGCGGAAAGTTGGGCTTGATGGTGGTTTGTTGCCGGAACACGAAACGGGCAGGAGCACAGTGTGCGTCAACGCGTGTCCATCTCGTGTTCCCGCACTGTACATACAGTCTGTCTTCGCCACAATGCGTAGGAGATTGTGACATACATTTTCGCCGAACATCGAGACATTCACTGTCATAGCCTTTACACAGATCACTTTTCCGGTTCATGATTCCGCGAACGCAGTTGTGCAGCCACATCAAGAATGGCTGGAAGCGAGAACGCTTCGGTGAAGAGGCCTGCTCGTTCCTCAAGCAGGCGGACGAGTACGTGGCCTACGAAGATGATGACAGCATACGCCGCAAGGTAAGCCGTGCCCTACCATGTCTGGTGGCCATTCGCGACCATACCACGACGCATTCGTAGTATAAAGTGCTTTCATTTCTTTGTACCTTTTTCTTTATTTTTAAGCAAATGTTTACTTGCCTACCACCCCGTGAGGTCTGGCGGGGATGAGTCGATCGGCCGGATTCTTGCCGAGTAGATTCAGCGGGAACTTAAGAAAAGTTGTCCTTTTATTTTTAAAAAGTAACACGTCTTCTATGGTGGATCTTGAACGAAAGTCTCCGGGCACAATAGCGCGATGCTCTGCTGCGCGAGACCCGAGGAAAGACCTCACCGAGTCACTTATTGTGTGAGGCCGTTTCGCCTTGCCAGTTTTCTCTTACATCGATTGCCACAGTGAGCGAGGTCTGAATGATTTTCTAAAAATAATCAATGCCTTGGTATATCTGTCAGCTCGTCTTTCCATAGAGATTTTCTGCACACTCAAATGCATTCTGGTGTATGGCTCAAAAGTGCTGCAGTCTCTTCTGTCGGCTTCGGAGACTTTGGGACAGTAGCTCTCGAATAGCTGCGTGATGCAGGGGCTGGAGCCCTCACGACCACTGAATAGTATATTTAGCCGTGTTGTGCTAGCAGAGAAGTAACTATTACCGGTGACAAAGTTATAGTTCGCGTATGGTGCCAATACATGCCGCATCCACAGCGTAATCACTAGGCTAGCGACGATGTGCTCATAAGAGCATCACTCGGTAAAGGTCCTTTTCGACAATGAGATGTAGAAGGCTTGTTGGGTCCTTATCTGGATGGCGAGCGCATCTTACCGCCTGAAGGTGCATCATACCCACCGCTAATGGAGTCGGTGCGACTACCCGCGTTATCTGAAGAGATTGCGGAGGATGAAACGGGGTCAAATGCCCTTCGCTGTCGCGCAACTACAGTACATCGACGCAGAGGGAGAACAAGACAGACGCAAAGCGCCAACTTCGAACAACAGCTAGTTGGAAGTTAACTACTAGTTGAACTACACCGAAAGGCCTTCATGAGGACGTACCGATATGCCCAAATCTCAAGAAATGATCGGGGTTAGAGAAGCACTACCATGATGGTTGTTCGCTCGGATGCCAGCCTCTTGAAACGGAAACCGTCTAACAGGTGTTTCGAGCGAACAGCGTGGGTTCACCAGTGGGACCCAACCTGGACCGTTGCATCCACGCCTGGATCACCGGTGCGTCCAGAGGTGCTGTATGGTGGAACCTGCATGGAGAGCCACTTCTTTGTTCGCAATATAAACTCCTTGACTAAGCAATACAAAAAGCCACTACCTACTTACATCAAAGATTGTGCACGGGCAGGTGACTCGGCCGTGTTAAGTTTTCTGGAATCCGAATGTCTTGCGTTCAGTGAGATAACAGACGTAAGGTAATTATGAACAGGCTTTACAAATATTGTGACATTTTGGGAAGAAAGCTTCATTCTGCAATATAAAAAAACGCATTAACAAAGAGTAGCCATAGGTAACTCGTGAAATAATCCAACTAAAACTGAAAGTAAAATGACGGCTGAAAAGGGGATAACAACACTGGTTCTGAAAATCTTATCATTACCTTACAGCAGAGGATTGCATGAGCTAACTGACGTGTTTTTTTTTTACACTAAATTACTTTCACTTATGGCGCACAGCCCTGAAAAATTTTGGCGATATTTGTCAGATGAATGGGCAACCATCTTGCAAATCAGAACTTCGAACCAAGTTATCAATGAAACCGTGCCATCGATTATCAGTCGAATAAATATTTCAAACTGGTTTTACAAAATGTCCTTCAAATGCTGTGCGAACATCTGCTTCGAAGATTCCCACGGCAGAGTTAACCGTAAGTGAAGAGGGCATACTTTCTCTTTTGCAAAAACTTTATTTGAAAAATTCCACTGGCCCCGATTACATCACTGACTCATTCTTAAGTCGATATGCAGTTTGGGTATCTAAGTACTTGCGTAATATATTCAAAAGCTTGCTTGGAACGTGAGTGTTGCCAGAGGATTGGCAATGTGCGAAGAAAATCCTAATACACAAATCGGGCTCGAAACTAGATTTAAACAATTACCACCCTGTGTCTTAACGAGCTCATGCTGTAAAATAACACATATTCTTAAAGGCCATAAAAACTCACTTAGAAGTTAAATAACTGAAAGTGAACACCATGGTTTTATATCAGGTCATTCAACTATAACTCAAATCGCTGAAATAAAAAATGGCATGGCTAATGCAATTAATGATGATGGCCAGTTAGACACAATTTCTTTTTACATTTCTCCAAAGCATTAGATGTAGTTTTACATGAGGATTTAATTACAAAACTATCAGCTTTGGGTATTCAAAGTAAAATAATATTATACATTTCTAGCTTTCTAAAAAACGAATACAAAGTGTGGCGATCGACAAATTTACCTCGCAACAACTTAATGTTTATTCCGGAGTGCCTCAAGGGTCAATTCTAGCCCCCCTCTTATTCATAAATTATATTATGACCTCCAGTTCTCTGTTAAAGATCACGCTCATGTGTGACTCCTTGCAAACGACTGTGTTGTTATACAGCCTTACGTAACACAGGCAATGAACTAAATCTTAATGAATCACTGCAGTCAATCTCGTCTTGGTGTAACACTTGTGGTATGAAATTAAATACGTGAAAAGCCCATTGCATATCATTTACCAATAAGAAAACGGTTCTTAAATTTATATATAGCCTTCGAAGCACCGAAATTAACAAAAATGATCAGATGAAATATTTGGGTCTTAACCTCATATCTAATCTTAATTGTACTCTCCATATTTAAACCATATGTCAGAAAGCTGAAGGCAAACTGTCTTCCTTGAAAAATGAAATTGCGCAAAGCTCCTGTCCATGTCAAACGAAATGCCTACAAAGCACTAGTCAGGGCAAGCTTAGAGTGCGGTGATTTATTCTTGAGTCCATATCAAAAACAATTAATCAGTAAAGTAGAAGCCATGCAAAATGAGCCATCAGATTTGCATACCAAGACTACTCCAAGGTAGTCTACTGCTTCGGATTTGCTTACGAGGGCAAACTTGAAACCACGTTCTCAAGGAAAAATTATTTCTAGACTAAATATACTGACCTCTTATACCATGGTAACATAAAAATTCCGAGAACTCTTTACCTGCATGAACATTTTAAGCTCTCATCGAGACTGAATCATTGCAAAGCATTTCGTCAACCATGAAGTTGTACTAACGCCCACAATTACTACTGTTTTACATCTGTTGTCACTCATTGGAATAATATACCAAATATCGCGGGTTCGGTGTGGTACTTCACGATCGTATTGCAAATTTTGAGTGAATATCAAACTGCACCCGAGCTTGTAATTCCGCATTACTTTTCTTACACGAGTACGCGTTCGTTATATGAAATACTGGTATTTTCTTTTGAAGGCGAGAATGGTAATGGGACGCCAGTACCGCGGAGCCGCGGTCAGGTCTGTGGACCTCGGCGACTACACCGGAAGCTGCGAGCAGAAGTCGCATCTCCTGAAGGCGCTTCGTTCAACCTTGGACATCACCGATTACTACGTGCACTTCTACTACGACCCACCGAACACGACTTGGTGGGAGGAGGTGCAACGACAGAGAAAAAATGCCACCACTGAGCCACCACCCGTCGCGAAGCATTCGACGGCAACAGCTGCGACCGCTGGACCAACCACGCAAGCGGCGTCAACAACGGAATCGCTCATGTCACGAGGTACACCAGAAATTCCGAGCATAATGAGGATTATTATTTTTATTGGCATCCCCTTTGAGACGGGGCGACGACCATTAGTAATCTAGCCTGCTTGTTCTAAACTGCTTTTAATACATGTGTTGCCATCTAGCATTTTACCTACATCTCCTTGATCTTTAAACGCGATTAGCATTCTTGGGATGCCTTCACGCACTCTTCAGGTGTTTATGTGTATTTCTGCTGTCCGTCCGTCCGTCCGTCCGTGCGTCTGTCTGTCTGTCTGTCTGTCTGTCTGTCTGTCTGTCTGTCTGTCTGTCTGTCTGTCTGTCTGTCCGTCCGTCCGTCCGTCCGTCCGTCCGTCCGTCCGTCCGTCCGTCCGTCCGTCCGTCCGTCCGTCCGTCCGTCCGTCCGTCCGTCCGTCCGTCCGTCCGTCCGTCCGTCGGTCGGTCGGTCGGTCGGTCGGTCGGTCGGTCGGTCGGTCGGTCGGTCGGTCGGTCGGTCGGTCGGTCCATCCAGAGGGCCCGCGACATGGCCGTGGAGTTTAACCTCCCCGTCCCGTCGTGGGAGTGGCCCACCGGTGTCACCCCCTAATGGGGGTCGAGCGCCGCCTCCGGATAATAATAAAGTTCTTTGCCTGCCTGCCTGGTCGGTCGGTCCGTCCGTCCGTCCGTCCGTCCGTCCGTCTGTCTGTCTGTCTGTCTGTCGGTCGGTCGGTCAGTAGGTCAGTCCGTCCGTCCGTCCGTCCGTCCGTCCGTCTGTCTGTCTGTCTGTCTGTCTGTCTGTCTGTCTGTCTGTCTGTCTGTCTGTCTGTCTGTCTGTCTGTCTGTCTGTCTGTCTGTCGGTCGGTCGGTCGGTCGGTCGGTCGGTCGGTCGGTCGGTCGGTCGGTCGGTCGGTCGGTCGGTCGGTCGGTCGGTCGGTCGGTCGGTCGGTCGGTCGGTCGGTCGGTCGGTCGGTCGGTCGGTCGTCGGTCGGTCGTCGGTCGGTCGGTCTGTCGTCGGTCGGTCGGTCGGTCGGTCGGTCCGTCATCGGTCAGTCCGTCCGTCCGTCCAGTCTGTCTGTCTGCCTGTCTGCAAGTCCGTCTGCCTGTCTGCAAGTCTGTCTGTCTGTCTGTCTGTCTGTCTGTCTGTCTGTCTGTCTGTCTGTCTGTCTGTCTGTCTGTCTGTCTGCAAGTCCGTCTGTCTGTCTGTCTGTCTGTCTGTCTGTCTGTCTGTCCGTCTGTCTGTCTGTCGGTCTGTCCAACTGTCTGTTTGTCTGTCCGTCAGTCCGTCTGTCCCTCTGTCTGTCTGCCTGTCTGCAAGTCCATCTGTCTGTCTGCAAGTCCATCTGCAAGTCCATCTGTCTGTCTGTCTGTCTGTCTGTCTGTCTGTCTGTCTGTCTGTCTGTCTGTCTGTCTGTCTGTCTGTCTGTCTGTCTGTCTGTCTGTCTGTGTCTGTCCGTCCGTCCGTCCGTCTGTCTGTCTGTCTGTCTGTCTGTCTGTCTGTCTGTCTGTCTGTCTGTCTGTCGGTCGGTCGGTCGGTCGGTGGGTCGGTCGGTCGGTCGGTCGGTCGGTCGGTCGGTCGGTCGGTCGGTCGGTCGGTCGGTCGGTCGGTCGGTCGGTAGGTCGGTCGGTCGGTCGGTCGGTCGGTCCGTCCGTCCGTCCGTCCGTCCGTCCGTCCGTCCGTCCGTCTGTCTGTCTGTCTGTCTGTCTGTCCGTCCGTCCGTCCGTCCGTCCGCCTGTCTGTCTGTGTGTTGGTCGGTCGGTCGGTCAGTTCGTCCGTCCGTATGTCCGTCTGTCTGTCTGTCCGTCCGTCCGTCCATCTCGTTCATTACATAACGATCGAGGGCTGGAATCCGGCAACATTGATGCCTTCAGGTAGCATATGTGCATTTATTGACCAGTTGCCATCACCCAAAACAATCACGTGCTCGTGACGCCTGGGGCAGAAAGGATGTTCCACATCCGCCACCTAGGTTTCTGAATGGTGGCGCTGGCTAACACTGAAACGGTTAGTTCTAGTAGTAAAACATAAATACGCCAGAAAGTGGATGGTAAAACGGCTCCGCGGTAGCTCAATGGTGAGAGCTTCACACGCGTAATGCGAAGACGTGGGATCGTTGCCCACCTGCAGACAGTTCTTTTTCATCCCATTTTCATTTCCATCAATTTATCATTTCTTTAATTCAATCAGTAAGCACAAGTAATATCGCCCTATGCTGTCCTTGGTGTTACTGTTTGTTGGCTTCTGAATATATATATATATATATATATATATATATATATATATTCACTCCTTTTTTTCCTCTTCATGTCAACTAGAATATCAACTAGCGCCGTTTGCTCCCTGATCCACATCGCTCGCACCCTGTCTCTTAACGTTACGCCTAACGTTTTTCGTTCCAACGCTCCCTGTGCGGTCCTTAACTTGTTCTCGAGCTTCTTTGTTAACCTCCAGTCTCTGTTGGCATGAAGAGGGGAAAATGGAGCTGGGCAGGCCATGTAATGCGTAGGATGGATAACCGTTGTACCATTATAATTACAGAATGGATACCAAGAGAAGGGAAGCGCAGTCGACGACGGCAGAAATCTAGGTGGGGTGATGAAGTTAGGAAATTTGCAGGCGCAAGTTGTAATCAGCTAGGGCAAGACAGGTAATTGGAGATCACAGGGAGAGGACTTCGTCCTGCAGGGGACATAAATATAGGCTGATGATGATACATTCACACACGCGCCACGCGCGGACTCCGCGGCGACACCAGTGGATGGCGCAGCGTGTCCGTAGAGAAAGGTGAGGGAGCATCACAGCTGCATGCACGCCTCACACCTGGTGCGTCTCTGCGGTGGTAGTACGGTTTGTCGCTAAGAGCTTCAATGCCAATAGCATTAATATCGACTTGACTTTGAGATGGGCTCTCTCGGAATATTTGAAATGTCTATATTTCACCTATGCCTGTAACGACTGCAATTCTTTCAATCTCATCCCTACGTTTTATTTCATCGATACTCTAACCGTCTCTTGCTTATCTCGACCACTTACCAGTTAATGCTTCCATCCGCTTTGAATTTCAGCGCTTCGGGAAGGTGGACGTTTTCTATGGGATTTGGTCGGAAAACAATTTGGCACTAACTCAGGGTCAAACACTCCGGGTCAAGCAGCGCCACCTACCACGCAGGCATTCATTCCGAGCGCAACGGTGGAGCATTCGACGACAACAGCTGCGACTCCTGGAGCAACCACGCAAGCGGCGTCAACAACGGATTCTCTTATGTCACGAGGTACACCAGAAATTCCGAGCATGACGGGGATTATTTTTTATTTTTTTTATTTATTTACAGAATACTTCAGGCCCGAAATAGGGCCCAAGCAGGAGGGGCAAAAGTACATAAATATATATCCAAGCAACGCGTACAAATATTAGTATATAACAACATCGTATGCACAGCAAGCAAGATCCCAGTAATTGTAAAAGCACAAAAAATATAACGAAAAGGGCACGATAATATTATTTTTATTGGCATCCCCTTTGATACAGGGCGATGAGAAACAGTAATCAAGCCTGCTTGATCTAATCTGGCTTTAATACATACATCGCAGTCTAGAATTTTAAGTACATCTCATTGATCTTTAAACGCGATTAGCATTCTTGGAACGCTTCACGCACTTTCCAGATGTCTATCTGCGTTGCTGCTATCTCTCTGTCTATCTGCCTGTCTGTGTCTCTAACCGTGTTCCCGCCAACTAGCGTCAATGGGTAGTTCGTAGTACAATTGGTAGAGCACTGGGCGACGTGTTGCTGCTGGAACCAGGTTTGAAACCAACTGTTGCAACAACATGGGTACCGTGGGTATGTGCCACTGGATATGTACCGCTCTTCATTGAACCTCTTTGACGCCAACTTGGGTCGCTATATACGTGCTGCTCCTCAGTTGCAGACAGAAAAACCGGCAGAACTCATCTCACGGTAACGGTCGGCTTAATGCGTTTAGCATTGAATCAACATAGCGACCCAACGTGTGGCCGCCGTTGAAACGAGCCGTGTGTGAGGCTTGTACTGCAGCGGGGCACCTCTTTCGGGGTGCTTTAAGCACGCTTCACGCCATCTAGCGCGGCCGCTGCGAAGTCTGCGCGTCGCCTCCGAAATGCTTGGCACACCGGTGCGTGCGAACGCTGAGAAACGTGTGGTGCTGTAAATTGTTCCCTCGCACGTCACCCACTCAGTCGCACATCCTCAATGACCCAAATTGGCGAGAGATTCGTTGAAAAGCGGCACATACCCAATGCATTTGTGGCGCAGCCTGCTACACCGTCGCGTTACTGACCATGAGAAACCCTTGTGACGAAGGTTTGATGGCCTCCAGCATCGGATTAATTTAAAGGATCTTTTTGGCATTGGAGCGAGGCACCTCTCCTGTTGCTCATACCTAGTTATCCAAGTTGGCGTCAAAGAGGTTCATTGAAGACCCACAGACCAAATGGCACATAGCCAGTGTTTCAAGTCGGCTTCAAACTGTTTTTTCGACAAGTGGCAGCTATCCGGTCCCGCGCCTACAGTGACCCAAGTCGGCATGAAAGAGGTTCGTTGAAAAGCGTCATATGTCTACACACTGCGACATGCTCAGTGACAGAAGTTCTTCCGAAGGTTATTTTCGAACCCTGTTCCCTCAGCACAGATGCTCTACCCATTCGACCATGGGCTGCACATC
>NC_051160.1:53164046-53240250 GCF_013339745.2 Dermacentor silvarum
TGTCCGTATAGAGAAAGGCGAGGGAGCATCCCAGCTGCATGCACGCCTCACACCTGGCGCGTCTCTGCGGTGGCAGTACGGTGCGTCGCTACAGTGCTTTAATGCCAATCGCATTAATATCGACCTTGACCGCGAGATGGGTTCTCTCGGAATATTTCCGTCATTCATTGAAATCTCTATATTGCACCTATGCCTGTAACGACTGCAGTTCTTTCAATCTTATCCCTACGTTTTATTTCATCGATACTCTAAACGTATCTTGCTTATCTCGACTGCTTATCAGTTAATGCTTCCATCCGCTTTGAATTTCAGCGCTTCGGGAAGGTGGACGTTTTCTATGGGATTTGGTCGGAAAACAATTTGGCACTAACTCAGGGTCAAACACTCCGGGTCAAGCAGCGCCACCTACCACGCAGGCATTCATTCCGAGCACAACGGTGGAGCATTCGACGACAACAGCTGCGACTCCTGGATCAACCACGCAAGCGGCGTCAACAACGGATTCTCTTATGTCACGAGGTACACCAGAAATTCCGAGCATGACGGGGATTATTATTTTTATTGGCATTCTCTTTGATACAGGGCGATGAGAAACAGTAATATAGCCTGCTTGATCTAATCTGGTTTTGATACATATATCGCAGTCTAGCATTTTACCTATATCTCCTTGATCTTTAAACGCGATTAGCATTCTTGGGATGCTTCACGCGCGTTCCAGATGTCTATCTGCGTTGCTGCTATCTCTCTGTCTATCTGCCTGTCTGTGTCTCTAACCGTGTTCCCGCCAACTAGCGTCAATGGGCAGTCCATAGTACAATGGGTAGAGCACAGGGCTGCGTTGCTGAGGGAAACAAGGGCGCTATAACGTAAAATGATTCCAAACTGTTTTGATTCCAAACTCCTGACGTCAAATTTACGTAACCACCGACACAAGCATCGGGCGGTGACCCGCAGCGTTGTCTGAACAACCCAATGAAACACTCTCCTCGTTTATAGGAGGTCACCTTTGTTAGCTTAGAAGACCGATAACATTGTCTACACTCAGCGGTTTTTCTTGTCTAATTGGCTGACAAGAGGCGAGGAGCACGGTCTAGTGGAGAGGGTTTCGATGCGGCCGAGCCAGCACAGTGAAAATAGATGACCGCATGAAGAGAGTGGTGCCGACTTCTCCGATTGGTCCGCTTCGCCTTACTTAGCTTGCGGTGGCTGGTCGAAAATCGCGGCGGCTTGCAACGGAAGGATAATAATGTCGCTCAAATGGATCCTCAGCAAGTAAGAGTTGGCAGAGCGATGTCGTAAGCATGCCGAAAGGGCACGATAGCGTTTTACTGCCACGCAAAAAGGTGGTTTATCATGCGCAAATAAATACATGCTCACCGGCAGGTGCGAGTAGCGAAGGCCTGAGCGATCGGCGGGCAGCCATCTTCTATTCCTTTCGGTACGGGGCAGTCTGTGGTTATTCAGAAAATTTTTCAGTTTTGTTCAGCATAATAATGCATTTTATTCGCGTACACGTCCCTTTGACGTGTTGAGTTTTCGCGGTTTTGTGAGGTCGCGTGACAGACAGGCGAAGTGGGCGTAGCCAGAAAAGATTGGACCAATAGCAGAGGGCTAGTGGTGAAAGGGCGTCGAATCAGGGAATGATTGCTTTTTCTTTTGTGCTGTTTAATTATGCATAATCAGTGTGTACGCGTTATATCAGATGGGGAGCTATCGCGGTTTTCGTGACGTCGCGTGGCAGACAGGCGGGGAGTTATGTAAATTGTTCCCTCGCCCGTCGCCCACCCAGTCTCACATCCTCAGTGACCCAAATTGGCGAGATGTTCATTGGAAAGCAGCACAATTCACATGCATTTGGATGTGTGCCCAGCTCCATTTTTTGTCTCCTCATGTCAGCAACAATATCGGCTATCACCGTTTGCTCTCTCCACACCGCTCTCTTCCTGTCTCTTAACGTTAGGCCTAACATTTTGCGTTCCACCGCTCTTTGTGCGGCCCTTAACTTGTTCTCCGAGCTTCTTTGGTAAGCTTCAAGTTTCTGCCCCTTATGTTAGCACTGGTAGAATGCAATGATTGTACACTTTTCGTTTCGATGACACTGGTAGGCTCCCAGTCAGGATTTGGCAATCCCTTCCGTATACATACATACATACATACATACATACATACATACATACATACATACATACATACATACATACATACATACATACATACATACATACATACATACATACATACATACATACATACATACATACATACATACATACATACATACATACATACATACATACATACATACATACATACATACATACATACATACATACATACATACATACATACATACAAACATATACATACATACATACATACATACATACATACATACATACATACATACATACATACATACATACATACATACATACATACATACATACATACATACATACATACATACATACATACATACATACATAAAGTGCGTAGGCTCCGAAAAAGGCACCGAAAAGTGAATGAAGTACTCTAAGAGGGCAAACTCATTAACAGTCAATGAAAGTTTTTCCGTGGCTGGGCGGCAATTAATTCGCGTCATATGTTCTATTCGAATGTTTAGTCTGAATATGATAGGATTTCGCAAGGGTTTATCTTGCCAGGACGCGTTCCTCCTACTTAGAGACGAAATTCTAACTAATATACCGTACGGCGACGAGAGATTAGTCCTAGCACTAGACCTCAAAGGAGCCTTCGACAACGTCTCTCACGCCGCAATATTGGATGAACTCGAACTCGCGGGTTGTGGTGAGCGCACATATAATTACTTAAGAGCGTTTCTTTCCAACCGCGAGGCGAGCATCAGTATTGGCCAAATCACATCGGATTTATTTAAAATGCCTAACAAAGAACACCTCAAGGAGCGATAATATCTCCTCTGCTCTTCAACATGGCGATGTGTCGTCTCGCGCGCGATCTGGGTCGGATACCCGACCTAGGTTACACGCTCTATGCGGACGACATCACGCTGTGGACGAGCAGGGGTTCACTAGGGGATAAGGAATATACGCTCCAAAGCGCGGTATCAGCGGTAGAGAAATTTTCCAGATGGAGCGGCCTGAAGTGAGCGCCCGAAAAATCTGAGGTCATCCGGATACACGCGAAAGGCTACAAATCCAGAGGATCCATTAACATCGTAGTTGAGGGCCAATCAGTCCGAGAGGTACCCACGATGCGAGTCCTGGGTTGGTGGCTGCAGAGCGACGGGAGAGCAGTACAGACGCTCAAAACCCTAAAATCCACAACCCACAACGTAGCTCAAATGATACGTCGCGTGACGTATCGAAAAGTGGGAATGCGAGAAGACGATACCCTAAGGCTCGTACAGGCCTGAGTGGTTAGTCGAATCCCGTATGGCTTACCGTACCAAATCCTGAGCAGGGAGGAGGAAAGGCAGGCCAACACAATAATCACAACCGCTTTCAAAGCTGCTCTGGGCCTGCCTAAATGTACTTCCACGGAGCGCATGTTAGCTTTGGCAGTGCACAATACTTTCGACGAACTGAGGCAGGCCACTCTGATGCGAGAGAGGGAACGCCTCAGCTTCACAAAAACTGGTAGAGCAATATTGGCTAGAATCAATATCCCAGCATACCCCATGTATCTCACCGAAAGGGCGTACCTCTCCATCCTTCGGTGAGATCCAAAATTACAGTAGCCCCAATTCCGAAGAATATACATCCCGAGTACAACAAAGAAAGGCGCAAAGCACGCGCACAACACATTCAATCAATGTATTCTAATAACCATAGGTACAACACGTACTACACGCACGCAGCTGTGTATGCAGATGCGACCGGGCAGCGCTATCAAAGGAGGTACGCACTGGCAGTGGGGAACGTGATCTGCCAGCAGCAAATAACTGCATCGGCCACGGCGGGATCCCCCACCTCGGCCGAAATGTTAGCCGTGGCGATCGCACTCGCTCATGCGGAGCGTTCGCAAAGGGACTCGGTCGTTGTCACGGACGGAGACGTGTCGCATGTTTCTTAAGGGGCACGTGACTGCGGCTAGCCTCGCGATAATCCCCAAATCCTTCAACCACCGTCATCGCCTACTCTGGTGCCCGGTCCACGCGGGGGTACAGGGGAACGAAAAGGCTAACGCGTTAGCTCGAGGGTTTATAACCGAGCGACGGCGTCCTCTTCTATCCCCAACCACTCGCACTATCCCTCACAAAATCCTACCAATTTAAATGCCAAAGACATGCTTGCTCATCAGCGTGGAGTCCGCAGAAAATACCCGCCGCCTCACCCAAAACTTAGCGGGGAAGAGGCCGCCGATTGGCGTAAAATGCAGACTGGGGTATTCCCCCATTTAAAATTGCTAAACGCCATGTATCCCACTCGTTATATAGGGCCAACTGTCCTTGGTGCGGTGGCATACCTACCCTAATTCACGTAACTTTGGAGTGCGCTAAGCACCCTCATAGACCAAATACCAGTGACACAATGGAGCAGTGGGAGGCACAGCTCGCCCGCTCCGACCTGGCAAGACAAAAGTCTTTAATTAGCCAGGTCAGGCAGGCGGCAGAGACCAGTGGGGCCCTGGACCACCCCTCCTTAATATATTTTACATTACAATAAAGTTTCTATTAAAGTTTCTATTATATATATATATATATATATATATATTCACACACGCTTCACGCGCGGACTTCGCGGCGACACCACTGGATGGCGCCGCGTGTCCAGGCGGAAAGGCGACACAGCATCCCAGCTGCATGCACGCCTGACACCTGGCGCGTCTCTGCGGTGGCAGTACGGTGCGTCGCTACGGTGCTTCAATGCCAATCGCATTAATATCGTCCTTGACCGTGAGATCGGCTCTCTCGGAATATTTCCGTCATTCATTGAAATATCTATATTGTATCTATGCCTGTAACGACTGCAGTACTGTCAATCTCCTCCATACGTTTTATTTTATCGATACTCTAAACGTATCTTGCTTATCTCGACTGCTTATCAGTTAATGCTTCCATCCTCTTTGAATTTCAGCGCTTCAGGAAGGTGGACGTTTTCTATGGGATTTGCTCGGAAAACAATTTGGCGCTAACTCCGGGTCAAGCCCTCCGAGTCAAGCAGCACCACCTACCACTCAGGCATTCATTCCGAGCGCAACGGTGGAGCATTCGACGACAACAGCTGCGACTCCTGGAGCAACCACGCAAGCGGCGTCAACAAATTCGCTCATGTCACGAGGTACACCAGAAATTCTTAGCATGATGAGGATTAATATTTTATTGCGATAGCAATTATATGGACACTTCAAGCGGATTTCTGCCGTCGCCGTCGCCGTGAGGTTCCGTATAAAGTTCAAGGGCGATAAAATCGTCGCCGCGCGCCGTATGTGCGAGTGAAGGCCCGCAGGGGACGCGCGCTATATAGAGCGAACGCACGGCGCAGAGCAAACGCGACTTCCGTCGCGCGAAAGGCCGTGGGGGTATGGGAGGGAGGGGGTCGACGCTGTGCTGTGGCACCAAATGCGTATCTTGCAACCTGGCGCAAGGGGAACTGGCGACGCAATCTCCCACGCGAAAAGGAGCAAAGCGGGAAGGCAGCGCGGGAGGGAGCGGGAGGGCGGCTTCTACTCTGCCAATAAGCGCGTTCTTGTACTTTGCGCCGGCAAGGGCTGTCGGTGTTGTCGCGCGCACCGTATCTTGCAAGCGATCTCCACACGGATCTGCCCTTTGTATGCGCTATGCATTCGCCGCTCTGTTTGCAGTGAAGCGATAGATCGCATGAACCTTCCCTAGCTGGGGCGGCCGCGCTTCACCACGCCAGTGTTTTGACAGTGTTTGTCTGCGGTCACCGATCTATTCATGTTTGCTTGTGCGTGCTGACACCACGCTTCTTAATTTAGTTAGTAAGCGAATGTGTCAAGTTTATGCAGCCGATAAATCTACTATCCCTACTCCCTACAGCTCTCTACTAATTTGCTATCGCGATTGATGCTTCGCCTTTCGGGCGAAACTGCGACAATTTTTTTTACTGGCATCCCCTTCGATACGGGGCGATGACAAATAGTAATCTAGCCTACTTGATCTATTCTGGTTTTGATACATATATCGCAATCTAGCATTTTACCTTTATGTCTCCTTGATCCTTTAATGCGATTAGCATTCTTGGGATGCTTCACGTGCGTTCCATATGTCTATCTGCCTTGCTGCTATCTCTCTGTCCATCTGCCTGTCTGTGTCTCCAGCCGTGTTCCCACCAACTAGCATCACTGGGTAACCACTGGGCTGCGTTGCAGAGGGAACCATGTTTGAAACCAATTGTTCAAACAACTTGGGTACAGTGGGTATGTACCACTGGGTGTGTACCGGTCTTCGCTGAACCTCTTTGACGCCAACTTGGGTCGCTAGATACGTGCTGTTCTTCAATTACAGAAAAAAATGTCACAGTTTCGCCCTAAGGGCGAAGCAATGAATGCGATAGCAACACAGCAATGTCATACGAAGTAAGGTGAGCGGCTTTGGTAGCAATATGAATTGTAGTAAACATGAGCTGATTAAGTAAGGAGGTGTGCTGCGGCGTAAGTAGACCGACATGACGAGAGACTCGATGACCACGAGAAGGCGCGTGTGAAACGGTGGTGTTGATGTGAAGCGCTTACCGTGGGCAGCGCGTGCGAAGGGACACACCTGTAGCGCTGCAGTGCCGATCCGGGCAGCATTGCATGTGTAGCGTGCGTTGGAAAATGTGGCCCGACTATTACTAACTGAATGAACAAGCGTGGTGTGAGCGCGCACAAACAAACATGAATAGATCACACTGAATGACTGCAGACAACGACCGTCAAAACTCTGGCAGCAAGCGGATACGCCGCAGCGGCGAAGGTACGTGCGGTCTATGGCTTCAACGGAAACTGAGCGTCGAATGCGCGGCGCATAAAGGTCAGAGCCGTGTGGAGATAAGAGACGGTGCGAGCGAGCGACGAGCGCGGTTGTTGGCAGCGTAGAAGTGCCCCCCCCCCCCCCCCCCCCGCGCTCCCTCCGGCGCTGGCTTTCCGCTTCCTTGCTTGCGCGTGGAAGATTGAGTGCGTTCGCTCTCCGTGATAGCGCGCGTCCCCGCACGCTTCCGCTGGGGCATACGGCGCGCGGCGAAGATTTTATCTATACGGAACCTCACGGCGACGGCGACGGCGACGGCAGAAATCCGGTTGAAGTGTCCATATAATTGCTATCGCAATAAAAAAAAAATCGGCTGAACCCATCTGACGGCGACGGTCGGTGTAATGCGTTTACCATTGAATCAACACAGACAAACTACTTATTGCCGCCGTCGAAACGAGCTATGTGTGAGGCGTGTACTGCAGCGGGACTCCTTTTTCGCGGTGCCCTAAGTAAGCACGCTTCACGCCATCGAGCGCAGCCGCTGCGAAATCTGCGCGTCGCCTCCGAAATTCTTGGCACCCCGGTGCGTGCGAACGCTGTAAATTGTTCCCTCGCACGTCGCCCACCCAGTCGCACATCCTCAGTGACCCAAATTGGCGAGCGATTCATTGAAAAGCGGCACACACCCAATGCATTTGTCACGCAGCCTGCTAAACCGTCGGGTTACTGTCCGTGAGAATCCCTTGTGACGTGGCTTTGATTGCATCCAGCATCGGAGTAATTTAAAGGATCTTTTTTTTTTTTTAACACGAAAGTGTTTTATGCCGGGGTCCACCAAGACTTCACTGACGTATTTCCGCCACGGAAATACGTCAGCTTACAATGTACACGAACATAATACAAAGAAAGAAACCAGAAGAAAAAGTTCCACAAACATGCAAAATTTGGAAATCGAACCCACGACCTCTCGGTCCACGACGATAGATCGCCGAGCGTTTAACCCATTGCGCCACAAACGCATTTGCAGCGAGCTACACAGACGTGCCTTATATATCTAACACTCCTCCGTGTACCCGCGCTCTTGCTCGGGGCGGTGCCGCCGCCTACGAGCAGAAAAGAGAAGTACTGCATTATGACACTAACGCGCACCGACAGTGAACGCTTCGGTGGTCTCAGCACTACGACGCCTCGATGCCAGCATTCGAAGGGACGCTGGCATCAAGAAGCACTACCAACGCCACCTATGTGGCATTCACCGTACTCAGCACAGCGGAGCGTGGCCTCCGCAATTAGCTCTGAAAATGTTTCTGAAGTTGATCGCGGAGGCTGCAATTACGACGCGCTGTACGCGCTGATTTGACTCGGTGACGATTCAGTTACGTGCTTTGTCTTGCGCGTTGTATTAGTGTGTCAGTTACGTGCTTCGTCTTTCGCGTTGTGCTAGCGTGTGCAGCGTAGTGCAGCTTCCATATGCACGACGGTTGCTCATGGTCATCGACGTTGGTAGTCGTGATGGAGGAGACGTGCCACCAGGCGTCAGCGTGGGTGCATCAACGCCTAAGGGCGCTTTAGCCACAAAACACCAATAGACATTATATATCAATGTGCAATAAACATTACACTACTTCTGTGAAGACACGTTTCACTTTCGTGTTCTATACCGATTCCTATATAAGAGGGATCAACCACATTTTTTTTTGTCATGGTCTAGCAGCACATTTCCACTTGCACATACCTAGTTATCCAAGTTGGCGTCAAAGAGGTTCATTGAAGACCCCCAGACCAAATGGCACATGCACAGTGTTCCAAGTAGGCGTCACATCGTTCTTTTTTTTTTTCGACAAGTAGCCCCTATCCAGTCCCGCTCCTATAGTGTCCCATGTCGGCATAAAAGAGGTTCGTTGAAAAGCGTCATATATCTACACACTGCGACGTGCTCAGTGCCCCAAGTTGTTCCGAAGGTTGCTTTTGAACCCTGTTCCCTCAGCACAGCAGCCCGATGCGCTGCCCATTCGACCATGGGCTACCCATCGCACCCAGGTAGGCCGTAAAATGGTTACATACACACATACATACATACATACATACATACATACATACATACATACATACATACATACATACATACATACATACATACATACATACATCAGCCTATATGTCTACTGCAAGACGAAGGCCTGTCCCAGCGATCTCCAATTACGCCTGTCTTGCGCTAGCTATTTCCAATTTGCGCTTGCAAATTTCCAAACTTCATCACCCCACCTAGTTTTCTGCCGTCGTCGACTGCGCTTCCATTCTCTTGGTATCCATTCTGTAACTTTAATGGTCCAACGGCTATCCATCCTACGCATTACATGGCGTGCCCAGCTCCATTTTTTCCTCTTAATGTCAGCTAGAATATCGGCTATTCCGGTTTGCTCTCTGATCCACGCCGCTCTCTTCCCGTCTCTTAGCGTTAGGCCTAACATTTTCGTTCCATCGCTCTTTGAGCGGTCCTTAACTTGTTCTCGAGCTTCTTTGTTAACTTCCAAGTTTCTGCCCCATATGTTAGCACCGGTAGAAAGCAATGATGTACACTTTTCTTTTCAACGACGGTAAGCTCCCATTTAGAATTTGGTAATATCTGCCATATGCACTCCAACCCAATTTTATTCAGCTGTACATTTCTTTCTCATGATCAGGGTCCCCTGTAGTTAATTGACCTAGAGAAACGTACTCCTATACAGACTATAGAGACTGACTGGGGATCCTGAATTCTTGCTCCCTTGCTAGGCTATTGAACATTTTCTTTGTCTTCTGCATATTGATATTCAACCCCACTCTTACATTTTCTCGGTTAAGGTCCTCAATCGTTTATTGTAATTCGTCTCCATTGTTGCTGAATAGGACAATGTCATCTGCAAACCTAAGGTTGCTGAGATACTCGCCGTTGAACCTCACTCCTAAACCTTCCCAGTCTAAGAGCTTGAATACTTCTTCTAAGCATGCAGTGAACAGCATTGGAGAGATTGTGTCTCCTTGCCTGACCCCTTTCTTGATAGGTATCTTTCTACTTTTCTTGTGGAGAATCAAGGTTGCGGTGCAATCCTTGTAGATATTTGCCAAAATATTCACGTATGCCTCCTGTACTCCTCGATTACGCAATGTCTCTATGACTGTTGGTATCTCTACTGAATCAAATGCCTTTTCATAATTTATGAAACCCATATAAAGAGATTTATTGCACTGCACAGATTTCTCGATTACCTGATTGATGGCATCGATATGATCCATCGTAGAATATCCCTTCCTGAAGCCAGCCTGTTCTCTTGGTCGGCTGAAGTCAAGTGTTGCCCTGATTCTGCTGGAAATTATCTTGGTGAATATTTTATACAATACTGAAAAGAAGCTAATGGGTCTATAATTCTTCAATTCTTTAGCGTCTCCCTTCGTATGGATTAGTACAATGTTGGCTTTCTTCCAGCTCTCTGGTACATTTAAAGTCGTGAGGCATTGCGTAGCTTTTCAAGCATATCTCCTCCATCTTTGATTAAATCGATTGTTATTCCATTCTCTCCAGCAGCTTTTCCCGTGGTCACATCTTGCAAGGCCCTTCTAACTTCATCGCTAGTCATACATACATACATTCTGTCTTGCGCTAGCAACATACATACATACACATACATACATACATACATGCATGCATACATACATACATACATACATACATACATACATACATACATACATACATACATACATACATACATACATACATACATACATACATACATACATACATACATACATACATACATACATACATACATACATACATACATACATACATACATACATACATACATACATACATACATACATACATACATACATACATACATACATACATACATACATACATACATACATACATACATATCGCCTGGAAAGTGCGTGAAATACCCTAAGAATGGAAACGCATTAAAAGTCAATAAAAGCACTTCTGGGGCTGGACGGAAATGAATCCGCCTCATATGAGCTATTCAGAATATCTAGTCTGAATATATATTCACACACGCGCCAAGCGCGCACTTCGCGGCGACATCGCTGAATGGCGCAGCATGTCCGTAGTGAAAGGCGAGTAAGCATCCCAGCTGCATACTTGCCTCTCACATGGTGCATCTCTGCAGTGGCAGTACGGTGTGTCGCTAAGAGCCTCAATGCCAATCGCATGAATATCGACCTTAACCGTGAGATGGGCTCTCGCTGAGTGTTTGCTTTCTTCTTTGAAATCTCTATAATTATATTGTACAGTTACGTATGCCTCTGATGACTGCATTTCTATCAATATCCTCCCTACGTTTTATTTCACCAATACTCTAACCGTCTCTTGCTTATCTCGACCGCTTACCAGTTAATGCTTCCATCCACTTTCAATTTCAGCGCTTCAGGAAGGTGGACGTTTTCTATGGGACTTGCTCAAAAAACAACTTGGCACTAACTCCGATTCAACCACTCCGGGTAAAGCAGCGCCACCTACCACGCAGGCATTCATTCCGAGCGCAACGGAGGAGCATTCGACGACAACAGCTGCGACTCCTGGAGCAACCACGCAAGCGGCGTCAACAACGGATTCGCTCATGTCACGAGGTACACCAGAAATTCTGAGCATGATGAGGGTTATTATTTTTATTGAAATCCCCTTCGATACGGGACGACGACAAATAATAATCTAGCCTGCTTGATCTAATCTGGTTTTAATACATATATCGCATTCTAGCATTTTACCCATATCTCCTTGATCCTTTAACGCGATTAGCATTCTTGGGATGCCTTACGCGCGTTCGAGATGTCTGTCTGCGTTGCTGCTATCTCTCTGTCTGTCTGCCTGTCTGCGTCTCTAACCATGCTCCCCTCCAACTAGCTTCACTGGGTAATCCATAGTCCAATGGGTAGAACACTGGGCTGCGTTGCTGAGGGAACCAGATTTGAAACCAACCGTTAGACCAACTTGGCTCACAGGCCATTGAGTTCTGGCCTCTGGTTATGTTCTGCTCTTCAATTACAAAGCGATCGGCAGAACCCATCTCACGATGACTGTGGGTTTAATGCGTTTAGCATTAAATAAACATAGAGACACTACCTATTGCTACCGTCGAAACGAGCCAACTGTGAGGCTTCTACTGCAGCGGGACACCTCTTTCGGGGTGCATTAAGCACGCTTGACGCCATCTAGCGGAACCGCTGCGAAGTCAGCGCGTCGCCTCCGAAATGCTTGGCACTACTATGCGCGCGATCGCTGAGAAACCAGTATTGCGGCAAATGGGCTCTTCTCTCGCGCTTCTTTCTGCACACGCCGCGTCATCTAGTGGCGTTGACTAGAAGCGCGGGCCGGGGGGGGGGGGGGGGGAGGGGGTGCGGGCGCGTGCTGCAAATTGTTCCCTCGCACGTCGCCCACCCAGTCGTACATCCTCAGTGACCGAAATTGGCGAGAGGTTCATTGGAAAGCGGCACATACCCAATGCATTTGTGACACAGCCTGCTAAACGATTGGGTTACTGACCATGAGAAGCCCTTGTGACGTGGCTTTGATGACGTCCAGCATCGGAATCATTTAAAGGATCTTTTTAAGCGAAGCTTTAGAGGCTCATAAGTTTCGGCAATGGTGGTGGTGGCGGTGTCACGCTGAAAAGTGGGCCGATCCTGGTGATGTGCAGAAAGGGTCCAAGCTCAATGGCCCACACACCTGTCATGTGGGCCAATCCTGGTTATAGTGCAGAAAGGTTCCAAGCTTAATGGCACATACCCCGTCTTGTGGGCCGATCCTGGTTATAGTGCAGAAAGGGTCCAAGCTCAATGGCAGATACACCTGTGGGCTCGGGGACCTGTGATGCGCCCTTGATCTACCCTTGTCACACGTGGGACCCAAAGAGACAAAATCACCAGCGCTTCCCCTGTCGAGAAAATGGGGGTAAGCGAAGTTTGTCGTCCGATTCTAGCGTGAGGGCTTGCGAAGCCCAGGCGAAACTTCAGCGAAGATCCGCGGACCCCGAGTATCGGGAGCGCGATGTTGAGGCCAAACGTCAACGAAGAGCCGCCGACCCATAGTTTAGGGCAATTGAAGCGGAACGCCTGCGACAGTGTCGTCTTGGCACATATTCGCTTACCTCCATTTTCACTACAGGGGAAGACCTCTGAATTTTTTGTCATTGTAGAGCATTTCCCATTCCACAAACCTTGTTGTCCAAGTTGCCATCAAAGAGGTTCATTGAAGACCCAGAGACCAAATGGCACATAGCCAGTGTTCCAAATCGGCTTCAAACTGTTTTTTTTTTTCGACAAGTAGCAGCTATCCAGTCCCGCGCCTACAGTGCCCCATGTCGGCATGAAAGAGGTTCGTTGAAAAGCGGCATATATCTACACACTGCGACATGCTCAGTGACAAAAGTTCTTCTGAAGGTGATTTTCGAACCCTGTTCCCTCAGCACAGCAGCCCGATGCGCTATCCATTCGACCATGGGCAACACATCGCACCCAGGTAGGTGGGGAAATACATACATACATACATACATACATACATACATACATACATACATACATACATACATACATACATACATACATACATACATACATACATACATACATACATACATACATACATACATACATACATACATACATACATACATACATACATACATACATACATACATACATACATACATACATACATTGTAGCCCCCGAAAAGGGCATAAAGTACCCTAAGAGTGCAAACTCATTAACAGTCAATGAAATTTTGTCCGTGGCTGGGCGGAAATGAATCCGCTTCATACGCTCTATTCAGAATATCTAGTCTGAATATGTATTCACACACGCTTCACGCGCGGACTTCGCGGCGACACCACTGGATGGCGCCGCGTGTCCAGGCGTAAAGGTGACACAGCATCCCAGTTGCATGCACGCCTCACACCTGGCGTGTCTCTGCGGTGGTAGTACGGTGTGTCGCTAAGAACTTCAATGCCAGTCGCATTAATATCGACCATGACCGTGAGATGAGCTCCCTCGGAATATTTCCGTCATTCATTGAAATCTCTACATTGCACCTATGCCTGTAACGACTGCAGTTCTTTCAACCTCATTTCTACGTTTTCTTTCGCCGATACTCTACATGTATCTTGCTTATCTCGACTGCTTACCAGTTAATGCTTCCGTCCGCTTTGAATTTCAGCGCTTCAGGAAGGTGGACGTTTTCTATTGGATTTGATCGGAAAACAATTTGGCACTAACTCCGGGTCAAACACTCCGGGTCAAGCAGCGCCACCTACCACGCAGGCATTCATTCCGAGCGCAACGGAGGAGCATTCGACGACAACAGCTGCGACTCCTGGAGCAACCACGCAAGCGGCGTCAACAACGGATTCGCTCATGTCACGAGGTACAACAGAAATTCCGAGCATGATGAGGATTATTATTTTTATTGGCATTCCCTTTGATATAGGGCGACGAGAAATAATAATCTAGACTGCTTGATCTAATCTGGTTCTCACACATGCATCTCAGTATAGCATTTTACCTTTATGTCTCCTTGATCCTTGAATGCGATTAGCATTCTTGGGATGCTTCACGTACTTTCCAGATGTTTATCCGCGTTGCTGCTATCTCTGTGTCTGTCTGCCTGTCTGTGTCTCTAACCGTGTTCCCGCCAACCAGGTATGCTAAAACATACGTACATACATACATACATACATACATACATACATACATACATACATACATACATACATACATACATACATACATACATACATACATACACACACACACACATACATACATACATACATACATACATACATACATACATACATACATACATACATACATACATACATACATGCATGCATGCATGCATGCATGCATGCATGCATACATACATACATACATACATACATACATACATACATACATACATACATACATGCATGCATGCATGCATGCATGCATACATACATACATACATACATACATACATACATACATACATACATACATACATACATACATAACATACATACATAATACATACATACTGTGAGACAAGGTTTAGGCAGTCAGACTCTCATTTATTCTACCGAGCGAGAGCCCCGCTACCAGGCCCCAAAACGGCGATGATGAGAATGTACAGATGAGAATATGAAGCGTATGAATAATGCTCACAATAAATTCATATCTGCCCCGCTTCATTTCTTTCTCTTAACGTCAGCTAGAATATCGGCTAGCCCCCGTTTGGTCTCTGATCCACACCGCTCTCTTCCTGTCTCTTAACGTTAAGCCTAACATTTTTCTTTCCATCGTTCTTTGTGCAGTCCTTAAATTGTTCTCGAGCTTCTTTGTTAACCTCTAAGTTTCTGCCCCATATGTTGGTGCTAGTAGAATGCTATAATTGTACTTTTCTTTTCAACGACAATGGTAAGCTCCCAATGAGGGTTCAGCAATGCCTGCCACATACATACATACATACATACATACATACATACATACATACATACATACATACATACATACATACATACATACATACATACATACATACATACATACATACATACATACATACATACATACATACATACATACATACATACATACATACATACATACATACATACATACATAGATACATACATACATACATACATACATACACACACATACATACATACATACATACATACATACATACATACATACATACATACATACATACATACATACATACATACATACATACATACATACATACATACATACATACATACATACATACATACACACATACATACATACATACATACATACATACATACATACATACATACATACATACATACATACATACATACATACATACATAATTACATATATACATACATAAATGCGTAGCTCTCAGAAAGCCTGAGGTACTGTAAGAATGCAAACTCATTAAAAGGCAATGAAAACATATCCGATGCTGCGCGGGAATTCATCCGTGCCATATGCCCGATTCAGCATATAATCTGCATATATATATATATATATATATATATATATTCACACACGTCCCATGCGCGGATTTCCCGGTGACAACACTGGATGGCGCAACGTGTCCGTAAAGAAAGGCGAGGGAGCATGAATCACAGCTGCATGCACGCCTCACACCTGGTGCGTCTCTGCGGTGGCAGTACGGTGTGTCACTACCGTGCTTCAATGCCACTCGCATTAATACCGACCTTGACCGTGAGATGGGTCCTTTCTGAATATTTCCGTCATTCATTGAAATCTGTATATTGCACCTATGCCTGTAACCACTGCAGTTCTTTCAATCTCCTCCCTACGTTTTATTTCATCGATACTCTAAATATATCTTGCTTATCGCGACTGCTTACCAGTTAATGCTTCCCTCCACTTTGAATTTCAGCGCTTCAGGAAGGTGGACGTTTTCTATGGGATTTCATCGGAAAACAATTTGGCACTAACTCAACCACTCCGGGTGAAGCAGCGCCACCTACCACGCAGGCATTCCTTCCGAACGCAACGGAGGAGCACTCGACGGCAACAGCTGCGACTCCTGGAGCAACCACGCAAGCGGCGTCAACAACGGATTCGCTCATGTCACGAGGTACACCAGAACTTCCGAGCATGCATAATGGGGATTATTATTACGGCGAAGCTGTTAACCTCTGGTTGGTCGGGATTTTCTTGGTGTGCTTACCCAAAAAACGGCATGAAAAACTGCTGAGTTTGTGTTCGAGTTTCCACGTAACAGCATTATGCTTTCTCCTACATTCGAATATGCTATCATGTATGTAGGTTGTGTCTAAGTCGAACTTTACGAATTTTCTGACACCTATTAGATTTAGAGGACGACCGGACGTGTACTACACAGACGCGAGTCAAACGGACAGGGACAAGTATACGGTGGTAGCCACGAACCAAAATCGTGTGATAGCTGCATCGGTCAGAGCAAAATCTGCCAGCACAGCAGAAGCCGCATGCAGCGATTGCACTTGCAATTAGGGATGCGGAGAATAGGGATGTATCTGCTGCCATACTCACGGACTCACAAACCGCCTGTCGCCTGTATGTCTCCCGGACGGCGCCGCGCTTAGTACTAAGAATTCTAGGGAGCCAAATTACCGGATTCCACAACCTCACTTGGTGCCCCGCACACGAGGGCATGGAAGGCAACACAAGGGTGGACCGGCTAGCTCGCGTACTAAGCATCCGAGCTGCGGACCGACCCAGTGACGAGCCTCCCTCTACACCGCGCAACATCCTAGAACACCAAAGACAGGAGCGGAGGCAATATGGACGCCCTCACCCTAAGTTAAACAGCCAACATGCGAGGAATTTGCGCCGACTTCAAACACACACATACCCAAACCTAGATACATTTAGCCGTATTCACCAACCAAGCACGACACACTGACGAATGTCCGTGGTGCGGGGACACGCCAACGTTAGCGCACATCACGTGGATATGCCCAAACAGACCGACACATATAAACTCCACACTACTAAAAACACAAGATGTTAACAGGCAGTGGGAAGTGCGGCTCGCGGACGAGGACCATGACTGCCAACAGGCTCTCCTGGACAAAGCCCAGCAAGCCGCTTGTGCCAGTGGAGCCCTGGACTAGGGGCCCCAACCACGGGACCTCAAATTTCATTTTATCCATTAAAGTCTCTCTCTCTCTCTCTCCTCTCTCTCTCTCTGACACATATCTTAAATTGATAAATTCAATTAGTTCAATAACGCATTTGCGCCGGGCGGAGGGCCTACAGAATAAGGATGTGCGCTGTGCTAACGGTACCACCACCTACAGCTCATTCAGACAGACTTCGAATGGCTGCTGGAAAAGGGCTTTGTCTTTTAGTTACCGCTTAACAGTTTTGTTTTCTCGTATATATATATATATATATATATATATATATATATATATATATATAAACAATCCGAAGCTATCATGTCTGCAGCTTCTGTATATGTGATACTTTGCGTATTTTCTGAAGCAATTTACATTTAAACGTTATTAGTTCAATAGGACACTTGTGCTTGGTGGTCGCCCTTGAAAAAGGAGGCTGTATGCTGCATTTCACGTGGCTTGTGATGGTGGTGCTTGACGAGCGTGTGCTTCTGCCCACCATCGGAACATTTTAAAGGGTCCTTTTTGGCATTGTAGAGAGGCACATTTCCAAATGCGCGTACCTCGTTACCCAAGTATGGGTCGAAGACGCTTATTGATGAATGGTACATACCCGCTGCCACGTACCCAGTGTCCCAAGTAGGCATCAAATATGTTAATTGATGACCAGCACAGACTAAGTGGCACATTACCAGTATTCAAAGTCGGCGTCAGATTCTTCGAAAAGTGCCGCCTACTCAGTCCCGTGCCGAAAGTGACCCATGTCAGAATGAGAGAGGTTCGTTCAAGAGCACCACGTAGGTACACATTGCCACATGCTCAAGTGACCCAAGTTGTCCCGGCGGTTGTTATCGAACCCTGTTCCCTCAGCCCAGCAACCCGATGTGCTGCCCATTCCACCTTGGGCTGCATAGTGTATCCAGGTAGGCGGTAAAACGGTTACATACACACACACATACATACACACACACACATACATACATACATACATACATACATACATACATACATACATACATACATACATACATACATACATACATACATACATACATACATACATACATACATACATACATACATGAACATACATACATACATACATACATACATACATGCACATACATACATACATACATACATACATAAATATCCCCCGGAATGTGCGTGAAATACCCTACGAATGCAAACTCATTAAGAGTATGGTATGATAAAGCTTTATTACGGCCCCTCGGAAAGCGCGTCAGCACGTAGCGGGCTGCTCCCACGTCGGTACAGAAAGGCCGAGCCTCTCTGCTGCGTCGCGGAGAGTGTATTAAACCTTTCCCGTGGCTGGGCGGAAATTAAATCGCGTCATATGTTCTGTTCGAGTATCTAGTCTCAATATATATTCACACATGCGCCACGCGCGGACTCTCCGCCGACACCAGTGGATGGCGCAACGTGTCCAGGCGGAAAGGTGACACAGCATCCCATCTGCATGCACGCCTCACACCTGGCGCGTCTCTGCGGTGGCAGTACGGTGTGTCACTACCGTGCTTCAATGCCGATCGCATTAATATCGTCCTTAACCGTGAGATGGGTTCCCTCGGAATGTTTCCGTCATTCATTGAAATCTGTATATTGCACCTATGCCTGTAACGACTGCATTTCTTCCAATCTCCTCCCTACGTTTCATTTTATCGATACTCTAAACGTATGTTGCTTATCTCGACTGCGTATCAGTTAATGCTTTCATCTGCTTTGAATTTCAGCGCTTCGGGAAGGTGGACGTTTTCTATGGGATTTGATCGGGAAAAAATTTGGCACTAACTCCGGGTCAAACATGGATGGATGCTATGAGCGTCCCCGTTGAAACGGGGTGGAGGGTTGCGCCAACAAGCTATAGTTATTACTTTGCCTAAAAGCCTACTTTTTTTTTATATAAAACACACAAATCCAAAGAATTCCCAGCATCAAACTTTTTGAACCATTACTGAGAACTCTGTTTCTGTACGTCTCCGTTGTTAGTGGTCTGCCTACTTTTCTGCCACGAAACCTCCAACCGCCTCTTACTAATCTCGAGAGCGGACATGTTTACTTTGCCCCTGCTATCCCTGAACCAAAGGACTTCAAGGAGGTCAGAGGAGCCTAGACTTGCAGCTGGGTAGATTTCCTCAGATTCCAATAAAACATGTTCCACCGTTTCTCTAGCTTTACCGCAACAAGCACATGCATCTTCGTCTTGGTGTACCTCGCTTTATAAGTACATGTTTTAAGACAACCTGATCTCGCTTCGAAAAGTAAGGCGCTTCTTTTTCTTTGAGGTAGTTAGTCATAGCAGGTTTCATTTCCATTGCCGCCACCCATGACATTGTCTCAGCCTCTCTCACTTTGCGTTAGACGTTCTTTGTTTCCCTGTTGCTTACCATACCGGTCGCATACTTGCTGGTAAGCTTCCTAGTTCTTTTCCTCCACTGTGAGTCAATATTTTGCCCGTACAAATACCTGAACACCTCTTGCACCCCATCTACTTTCTTCCATATTCCTCAGTCACTCAGGGTCCAGCAGCGCCACCCACCACTCAGGCGTTCATTCCGAGTCCAACGGAGGAGCATTCGACGACAACAGCTGCGACTCCCGGAGCAACCACGCAAACGGCGTCAACAACGGATTCGCTCATGTCACGAGGTACACCAGAACTTCTGAGCAAGATGAGGATTATTATTACAGCGCAGCTGTTAGCCTCTAGTTTGTCGGGATTTTCTCGGCGTGCTCACCCACAAAACGGCAGAGATTGTGTTCGAGTTTCCTTGTAACAGATTTACGTTTTCTCGTATATATATATATATATATATATATATATATATATATATATATATATAACAATCCGCAGCTATTTACTTTTAAACATTATTTAGTTCAATAAAGCACTTGTGCTTGGCGGACAGCCTAGAAAAAGGAGGCTGTATGCTGCATTTCCGCACACCTGCATGCGCGCGTGACGTGCATTCTGCCCAGCATCGGAAAAAATTTTAAAGGTCCTTTTTGTGATTGTAGAGAGGCAGATTTCCAGATGCGCGTACCTCGTTATCCAAGTATGGGTCGAAGACGCTCATTGATTAGCGGTACATCATAAATGCGTAGCCCCCGACAATTGCCTGAAATACCCTAAGAATGCGAACGCATTAAGAGTCAATTAAAAATTTTCCGGTTAAGATCTACGCCAGTAACGACTACATTTCTATCAATCTCTTCCTTACGTTTTATTTCACCCATACCTTAAGCGTCTATTGCTTATCTCGACTGCTTACCAGTTAACGATTCCATTGGCTTTCAATTTCAGCGCATCAGGACGGTGGGCGTTTTCGATGGGACTTGCTCGGAGAACAATTTCGCACTCACTCCGGATCAAGCATTCCGGGTCAAGCAGCGCCACCTACCGCGCAACCGACCACATCGACCGATAAAAGCAGTGACGCTCTGTTCGTGACGGCGCCTGGCCCGTCTACGACGCCAACGAAGAGTCCAACGCCTGAAGTCAGAACGTTGCCTGCGCCGCCTACTACGCCATCGGTTCCTTCAGAGACTGAAGTCGAGGCTTCGTCTGCCCAGGCTACAACGCTGTCGGAGCCTCCAACGGCCAAAGTCCAGACGTCGTTTGCCCCGCCTACTAAGCCATCGGATCGTCCTACGCCTGTAGTAGTGCCGGTAACAATGAAGAATGAAGGCGACCTCTGCAAAGGTGTCAAAAGCCACAAACTTTTGCCTCATAACTCGGATTGCGCCAAGTACTATCAGTGCGTCCATTCTTCTCCGATCCTGCGAACTTGCGCGCAAAGCACCATTTTCGACATCGAGCGGCAGACCTGTAACTGGCCGGCGCTCGCGAACAGGCCCGAGTGCCTCTGAAGAGCGCCTTTGTACCTTTGCTCGGCGCGGGCGTTTTCATACGAGCACTACAGTACATTGAATGTCCAATAAAGTCAATTAGTTCAGTTCTAAGTGCTCTTATACGAACGCAACATTTCATGCGCAATCTAGGACATCAGCTAAGTTTCAGCAAATTTTATCGGGTGGATATCCACACTCTACGCCAGGCATCGTTCCTAACACTCACTTCGTAGGGCCATGTTCTAACCGTTTACGTCGGCTGTACGTCCTAGATAGATACGCCAATCTGCTGGTTTTAAAGGGCCCCTCAGGAGGTCTGGCCATGCTGAGCTTACACAAGCGCAGTGCATACAATGCGCGCTAGTGATTGCGTCTGCCAAGTATTACATCACTAAGCGTCGCGGAAAGAGCTGAAATTTCAAACCAAACGCCTGTGGGCGTTCCCCTCGCAGGCGCTGCGCTCCCAGCCGAAGAGTGACGCACATATCGGAACTGCGCTACGTACATCGCGGTGCTGTGACGTCACTCTCAGTGACACGTGACTTCGAGAATTATTCAAGGCAACATCAGTTATTTGTTTAATCTGTTGCTTCAAAATATGAATTAAAGTTTACAGAAATAATAAAACAAACAAATCGAATGTCTGCGTGTTTTAAATGCGTAAGCATTTCTATGGTTACCCAACGAGAAAACTGTCCAAGCGTCCGTCCGTCCTCCGCGAAAGAAGATCGCTTTCAAGCCAGCTGTGGAAGAAGGCGACGACGAACGCGCGAGAAGTGGCACGAGCGCGTCTCTGTGACCACGTGACGTGTGCAATCAGGCACGCACTAGGCACACCTTTTAGTAAGCCAGAACTGTGGAGCAGCCGTGGCTTTGGATCGCGACGTCATCAGCACACCTGGCGCCGCCACCTGCAGTAGTTTACTTGCCTCATCAGTTCACGCTGCGCCGCCTTCCGCGGCAGTTCGTGTGGCCGCAGCGCTGTCGCATTTACCGCAATGGCGCCAAGACGACCGCAGCCGCTGAGCACTGCTATAGGATTACCAGCAGTGTTGAGTGTTAGCACTCCACACCACGGCGTTACTACGAAATGCTTACGCACCATTCAGATGACTCCCTGAGGAGATTCTACGTAAATTTTATGATACATAACTACTGCTGTTAGACGAGCTAGTTAGTTGCGGGACTTATGACGCAAGTTACCGTGGCAATATTATTACGATACCATCTAGAGATGCTAAAGAGACGAGCCGCCGCGAGAAAGACGATGAAGTGTGTCTGGGCTTTTGGCTCGAGCAAGGTGTCGGCCTGGCGGTTTTGGTTCCAGTGTAAATATATTGTAAATAGCCTCTTCCGTGTGTGTCTTTCCACACGTAACATTCTGGTGGAGGATTGCGATCCCCGTCCTCGCCACGGAACTCCGAAGTGGTCGGTACATCGAGCTTGTCACCATGCCTCCCGGTGACGAGACCACATCTGCAACGGCTTCGGCTCGTCCACCTGCTCCAATCGTCACGGTTGCCCAACATCGCGACCCCGGTGTTTTCTCTGGCCTGGAGGGACAGGACGTTGACGAATGGATCAAGCTATATGAATACGCCAGTGCTAATAACAGGTGGGACCCAACGATTATGCTCGCCAACGCCATCTTTTACCTCGGCGGCACCCCCCGCGTGTGGCACCAAACGCATGAAGATGAGTTAACCAGTTGGGACATTTTCAAAGAAAAGCTACGGGAACTGTTCGGCGACCCCATTGGGCGCAAGGTTGCCGCGAGAAAGGCTCTTGCGTCTCGTGTTCAGACATCTACGGAGCCCTACGTTTCCTACATCCTCGACGTTTTGGCTCTATGCCGCAAAACTGACGACACCATGTCTGAAGCAGATAAAGTGGCACATGTGCTAAAGGGCATCGCCGACGACGCTTTCCATTTGCTTGTTTTCGGCAACGTGTCGACTATCGACGCCATTATAAAAGAATGCCGTCGCCTTGAACAGGCTAAGAGCCGCCGTATCACACACCACATCACGCGGCTACCAAACACTGCTGCTACGTCGACATGTGAGGGCCGACTGCGTCAGACGACCACCTGTGACGACGTAACCCGTATTGTTCGCCGCGAGCTCGAGGCCACCAGTTCGCCAGCCTTCTCCGCGACGCCTCCCGATCCGCCTGCAACCACGATTGCCATGATTCAGGCCGTCGTCAGGCAGGAATTTGAGCACATGGGTTTAAACTCCGTGTGTTCAACGGCTCAACCCAGCGTTCATCAGTTCTCTAGCGGCCCTCCTCGTCCCCGGCCGTCCTTTTCTGCTCCATACCGCAACCCGTCCGAATGGCGTACCCCTGATGACAAGCCGATCTGCTTCCACTGCTGTCGCATCGGCCACGTCGCTCGTCACTGCCGCAACCGATGGCCACCACCTACTCGGACGTACGCCGACGCTTATTCCCGTACCTTTCGACCTACTGTTCCCTATGCTACCCGCCACGAACCCGCTGCCGCTGACGCCCCATCTCCGAACCTTCGCTACAGCCGCTCGCCCTCACCTCGACGCCATCAGTCTCGTTCGCCCCAACCCCGCCGCTTTTCTTCGCCGCCCATCACCTCCCGGATCCAGCCGGAAAACTAACCACTGCAGCTTCTGGAGGTGAAGCTGCGTTGTCGACCCTGCCCTCAAATCCTCTGCTCACGTTGCCTACGCATCAAAACCTTCTTGACGTTGACGTTGACGGCTGTCCTGTCACTGCGCTGATCGATACAGGAGCCCATATTTCTATTATGAGTGCTGCCTTCCGACGACGACTCAGAAAGCTCCTCACCCCAGCGTCGGCACGTGTCGTCCGCGTTGCTGATGGCGGTACTGTCCCTATCGTCGGCATGTGTACGGCACGTGTCAGCATCGCCGGCCGCCACACTCCTGTGCTCTTCACCGTGCTTGCTCATTGCCCCCACGACCTAATTCTCGGCCTCGATTTTCTCTCTGCGCATTCTGCTCTTATTGACTGCTCTGCCAGTACCCTTCGCCTTGAGTTGCCGCTTCTCGCAGAACCTCCTGATGTACCCCAGTGCCGCTTACGCCCCACCGGCTTTATTCGCCTGCCACCAAAGTCATTAGCCTATATTGAACTGATGTCTTCCCCACCTGTTCCTGATGGCGAGTACCTCGTCACTCCTCTGCCCGACATTCCACTGCAGTATGACGTCACCGTGCCGCACAGTATTCTTACTATTACTGATAACTGCACTCGCATGCCTATCTTTAACTTTGGATTGGCAAAGCAAATTCTCCCGCAAGGTATTTGCCTTGCCAACGTTGATTGTCTCGCCGACCATCAAGTGGCAGCTTTATCAGCCGATGGTTCTTCCGAACATGGCGGGCCCCTCGCACCAGCCTCGAGCGACGATCCCAACATAAAGAAAATGGTTGCGGCAGACCTGTCCTCTACGCAGGCTGAAGACCTTTGCCAAGTGTTATCGTCGTACCGAGATATTTTCGACTTTGACGATCGCCCTTTAGGCCAGACACTCGCGGTCAAGCATCGGATTCCTACTGGCGATGCTACGCCTATTCACCGACGACCGTATCGAGTTTCTGCGTCGGAACGCCAAATAATTCAACATGAAGTAAACAAAATGCTAGACAAAGACATCATTGAGCCTTCTTCGAGTCCCTGGGCGTCACCTGTGGTGTTGGTTAAGAAGAAGGACGGCACGTGGCGCTTCTGTGTAGACTACCGCCATTTGAACAAAATTACTAAGAAGGACGTCTACCCGCTCCCACGTATCGACGACGCCCTTGACTGCCTTCATGGTTCCAGCTATTTCTCTTCTATTGATCTTCGCTCTGGATACTGGCAGATTGCTGTTGACGATATGGACAGAGAAAAAACCGCGTTCATAACACCTGATGGCCTATACCAATTTAAAGTAATGCCGTTTGGATTATGCAATGCCCCTGCCACATTTGAGCGTATGATGGACTCCTTGCTCCAGGGTTTTAAATGGTCCACGTGTCTTTGTTACCTCGACGACGTCATCGTATTCTCGCCAACGTTCGACACTCACCTTGAGCGTCTAACAACTATACTTGATGTATTTCGAAAGGCGAAGCTGCAACTGAACTCGTCCAAATGTCGTTTTGGCCGCCGCCAAATTACGGTTCTGGGCCATCTCGTCGACGCTTCCGGAGTACAGCCTGATCCCGACAAAACTCGTGCTGTCCGAGACTTCCCGGTTCCGAAGACAGCCGCAGACGTTCGCAGTTTTGTTGGGCTATGCTCGTACTTTCGTCGTTTTGTTCAAGATTTTGCGGCAATTGCTAGACCCCTCACTAATCTGTTGAAGAAAGGCGTACAATTTTCGTGGGGTACTTCAGAAGCCACCGCCTTCTCTCGTCTCGTCACTCTTCTCACCTCACCACCCATTCTCGCCCACTTCGACCCTGATGCACCTACAGAATTGCGTACAGATGCCAGCGGTCATGGCGTCGGTGCCGTCTTAGCCCAGCGTCAGCGTGGCCAGGATCGCGTTATTGCTTACGCAAGCCGCCTCCTATCACCATCGGAGCGCAACTATTCCATTACGGAAAGAGAATGCCTTGCTGTAGTCTGGGCAGTTGCGAAGTTCCGGCCTTACCTTTACGGTCGTCCTTTCTGCGTAGTCACTGACCATCATGCCCTCTGCTGGCTCTCATCGCTAAAAGATCCTACAGGCCGGCTTGGTCGATGGGCTTTGAGGCTACAAGAGTTCTCATATTCCGTGGTGTACAAGTCTGGCCGCATGCACCAAGACGCTGACAGCTTGTCGCGTTACCCTGTTGACGACTCTGACTGCTCTAATATTGACAGTGCTGCTGCTTGCGTTTTCTCAGTATCCAAGCTCCTTAATTTCGCCGACGAGCAACGTCGTGATGCCTACATCAGAGCACTCATCGACCGTTTTGAAGACGCTCCGGCCGATGCTACTCTACGCCTCTTCGTCCTCCGCGACGGTACTCTATACCGTCGTAACCTTCATCCGGACGGCTCTGAGTTACTACTTGTAGTACCAAAACACCTCCGCTCAACCGTTCTAGAAGAGCTTCACGACGCTCCAATGGCAGGACACCTTGGCGTATCTCGAACCTATGACCGAGTACGTCGCCGTTTTTTCTGGCCGGGCCTTGCACGTTCCGTACGGCGTTACGTCGCCGCTTGTGAGCTTTGCCAACGACGCAAGAAGCCTTCCCAGCTCCCCGCTGGTTACCTGCAGCCGCTCGACATCCCTGCCGAACCCTTCCATCGTGTCGGCTTAGACCTTCTCGGCCCATTTCCGGAATCTACATCAGGAAACAAATGGGTTGCCGTCGCTGCGGACTACGCGACCCGCTACGCCATAACACGCGCTCTTCCGACCAGTTGCGCTACTGATGTTGCGGACTTCCTCCTACACGATATCATTTTGATGCATGGTGCTCCGCGTCAAATGCTCACCGACCGCGGCCGTATGTTTTTGTCCAAAGTCATTGACGACATCATGCGTGCCTGCTCAATACAGCACAAAATTACCACCTCCTACCACCCACAAACGAACGGCCTCACTGAACGTTTGAACCGCACCCTTACAGACATGCTATCCAAATACGTTTCAACCGACCACCGTGACTGGGACCTGGCTCTACCTTACGTTACCTTTGCGTACAACTCTTCCCGTCTTGAAACTGCTGGATTTTCCCCGTTTTATCTCTTGTATGGCCGAGAACCGACGCTACCACTAGACACTGTGCTTCCGTCCACCACGGCTTCAACTAGCGATTATGCCCGTGATGCTATCGCCCGTGCTGACCATGCTCGTCAACTTGCGCGTGCTCGTCTGGAAGTGTCCCAAGACAAACAGAAGCAACGCTACGACCTCCGTCACCGTGATGTGCGTTTTGCGCCCGGCACCCTTGTGTTGCTTTGGTCACCATCGCGTAAAGTGGGCCTTTGTGAAAAACTGCTCTCCTGTTACACAGGCCCATATCGCGTGCTCCGCCAAGTGACCGATGTCACATATGAAATCGTTCTAGCCACGCCCACTACGTCCTCCGCTGGGACAACCAGTGATATTGTCCACGTCGCCCGACTCAAACCCTACACCTCTCCAAGCGCCTTAGATATTTAACTGCACCGTGACGGTGCTTTCGCCGCCGGGGGGTAGTATTACGATACCATCTAGAGATGCTAAAGAGACGAGCCGCCGCGAGAAAGACGATGAAGTGTGTCTGGGCTTTTGGCTCGAGCAAGGTGTCGGCCTGGCGGTTTTGGTTCCAGTGTAAATATATTGTAAATAGCCTCTTCCGTGTGTGTCTTTCCACACGTAACAATATCAAACGGCACGCAAAACAGTAGGCACTGACACTGCCAACGCTGTACTATAAAGCTGACATTTACTTAACGCTGGTCGATACGCGCCGAAACCGCACTATAGCCACAACCTGAACCGCCAACGCGGGTCAAGCGCTGCTTGCAAATGCGTCAAAAAGTGGCTTGTGTGCTCGCAGATAACAGCGCCCCTTCTGAAAGCGGAATATTAAGGTCGCTGCGCTTCTGTTACTATGGTCACGAAAGCAGCGAGAGTAGAGAGCTTATTGTAGGAAAGACGGGGAGGTCGGCCTGAGCTTGTATGACGGTGGCTTGCATACGTACTCTAGCCTGCCGCTCTGCACTGTTGTGCAGGGGGAAAGAGGGCAAAAAAGAATGATGGAGGAGGCTCCTCCAAAAAAAGGAAGAAGGCATGCGTATACGTGCAATAACCACGCATGACAGTGGTTTCCTGTGAGTCACGAGTACAGTCCCGTGCTATGCAAACTGTCCATAACAAGCCTCGTATTTATTTTTTTTTATGCTTTGCGGTCACACATGGCGGCTAAAGTATCAGCTTCGGGCAATGGTTGCCGTCTGGTGCCTGCCAGCGTCTTCCCCTCTCGCACATCAGTTTCAGCTTCATGTTCAGTATATTTGTCCTGTTACCATACACAAGGAATGCACAAAGAAGAGAAATTCAGGTCGAAGCGCGAAACTTATTGCGTTAAAAATGAGTCTGATAACTGCGTCAGCACTGCGTCTGTCATACTGACTAAGAAAGAACATGACAGTCTATGCCAACAAGAGCACAGCACCGGCCTGGTTTTTCAGCCCGGGCACGGCGTGGGCCCATCGTATGAAACCCGAGCTCAGCCTGGGCCCGTGGCTCTAAGCCCAGGCCTGGCCCGGGCCCGCGCGTGAGTGACCGAGCGCGTACTGTGTCTGTGTTATATGCTTGGAAAATATCATTGCTTAGGTGGTACATAAAAAATATTACAATGCAACTGCAATGACAAAAAAAAACATTGCGAAAGAAAGTATTTTTAAAGCGAAGCTTTATATGCCTAGCCAACATCGTATATGGCTAGGCGAAATCGCCTGTGTACAGAAAACTATCATCATCAGCATTGGCTCGAGCGTCGTCGTCTTCTTCCGCAGCTGGCTCGTTGGCGCCCCTCGTGTTGCGCTCGTGCTCGTGCTCGGCACGCGCTCGTTCCACTGCTCCCGCGTTCGTCGTCGTCTTCTTCCACAGCTGACTGCGTGGCCGCTCATAATTCCAGCGTAGAATTTCACTTCTCTTCTGTCGTCGTAATGGGGAAAGCCGCGTTTATACGGGCGTATGAGTCATTGCTTAAGGAGGTATGAGCCATTCATTGTCTTACCGTAACGGACAGATTTAATTTTGAAGCAATTTAATTTCGAAGAAACGCAACCGGCAATGGCAGGCGAGTGCTGCTAACCGCGCCGCCGAGCAAACTCCAGACATCGAACACAAGCGACAACGGCGGACCGCGGGCATACCATCAATGACGTCACATTCTCTCCATCACGTTCTCTCCATCGCAGCCTAACGTGTGTGTAACCTCATAATTGAGAAATACTTTAACGAACCCTCGGGATTAACCCAGTGATAAACACCGGGGCTGCACGTTTCAGCTTCACTGGTTAACCATCTTCACGTACAAGCCTTCTTCACAGAAGAAGCGTACAACTAACATGAAAAATCCTACGGAAACACACTCTAGGTTTGGAATTTCTCGCAAGGCATTTTGTTTAACCCCGTCAGGCGCCATGTACACTTTGTACCTAGCTCCTCTGTACACTTAGCGTTGAAGGATTTTATGCATTTGTAAAAGTCGAATCTTGTTAATACATAGTTCTTAAGGCTAGAAAAAAGTTATATCAGGTGAACCGCAAGCAAAAATAGCTCAAATCTGAAGCGCGGATGTAACTTCGGAGCGAAAATAATGAGGGAGGCCACGGTGGAGGCAAGAATGAGACAGGCGAATAATAGCCAACTTTATACAACGGTCTTTCGCCTCGTTTTACGTGCACCTCTCCTCACCCTATTCTCTCGACAAACACATAACATCGCGTTCGTCCTCATGCGTGTCATGGCAGCGTCAACGTCCCACAGCATGGATTCGCATTAGCTGCTGTTTCCATTTCGACGCCGCTTGTAAACGCTGTAGTGCCTGAACATAACATTTAAAATTGCTACCTGTGGCGCTGCATAAGCATAAACATCGCATGAAATTACAAGTTGCATAGGACGACAATATTGGCAATCCGCCTTTTTTCACGGTGCGACGGCGCATGCGCCCTGCCCTAGCGGATTAGTCGCGAAACGTTTTCGAAGGGACGCGCGCGCGGCCGCGCGGCCCCGTCCCTAATGCTGGGCACTACTGGGTCGATACGAAACCGACAAGACGCTCACGCCAACGATTGGTCTGGGTCGCTGAGACCATCATATCATACCAGGCCGACAACGACGCAGCCGACGAGCTCGAGTTGTACTGTGGTGTGCTTTCTCGTCAACGGCACCGACAAAATCAGCGTGCCGGCCATCGTTCGACCGAACCCCGCGCCACCGGCCGTCGAACCGACAACGCGATATATCCGCAGCGCCTTCGCTTGCATATATGATCGTATAACATACACATGTGTATTGTGAGCGCATTTTGCGCATATCGTCGTCGTCATCTGTACATACGACATATAATATGTACATATAATTGTATTAATCGTGCTCAAAAGTAGTCAAAGATACCTACGGAGTTTAAATGCACAAGCTTCATCCCTCTCATGCTGAGAACATGAAGTGTGAGCCAGTGTTGATCATGTTAAGCGAAGATTTAGGCCTGGCGCCGTCGAGTTCTTGCACCTGCTACCGGCGCACCTGAACTGAAATGTAATTAGTTAGTGCGAAGGAAACTGCTTTTATTGTTTGTTTCTGGCCGTACTGATTTGAAATCGACGACTCTTTACTTCACACGGCGCGTATACAGTAAGCGGCAAGCGGCGACACCGCGCTAGCTGTGCCTAAAGTCCCTAGATATTTTTTTGCTTTCAAAAAGAGCAGCAAATCTAGGGACTTTAGCTGTGCCAACACCTGGCTGCCGGTCGCATTCGCTACGCAGATGGGTGGATCTGTACCGTGTTTTTATGCTGACACATGTTAGCTATTTCAGAAGCTGCTATCTAGCGCCCCCTACCTTGTACGCCACGATCTGCGGCCGGGACGCGTCTATTGTGTTGTGAGATTTCAGTGCCAGAGTGCGCGTTCGATCGGGCGAGGACGAGGCTATGCGAGTGTGAGCGTGAGATACTGTGTGCGTGTTCGACGGACGGTATGTGTGAGTTTCTGTGCGACGAACGTGAGCCCCTGCGTTGCTCTCTGTGAGCAGCCTTCCTTTTCTTTTTCACTTAATAAACCATGTTTCATTCAATCAAACCACTGTGACCGGTGAGACGCGGCTGTGTATTCAACACACATTTCTCAATTCCAGTAATGTACTGCTTACCTCTATGTCCAAGGGGTAACAAGAGACGGTGCATTCGGTAAAGCAGCATACACAACCGAGACGGTTGTGTATGCTCAGCTGCGAATATGGCATCCGCGTTTTCGCGAGAGAACAACACGACCTATAAATGAGCGCTTATGCGAGCACAGATTTCTTAATAATGCAAACTGTAATTATGATGAAGTTAAATAAAAGCGAGAATCAGTAATAAATGAACAGCCCGTAATATACGTATCTGGATCACAGTCAATTGCTGTTGTTTAAGTAGTTCGGCCGCTCATATACATAGTTTGCACGTGCGTCACTTCCGCACCGGTCCGCCAGCCTGTCCGCCATCTTTAGGCACCTGCGCGCCTGCGGAAGCGTGCTGGTGCAGGCTGCGCGCGCTGACGCGTTGTTGATCCGAAGTTCCTTCTCGCGTCGTGATCATGCCAATCTGCGCGATTTTCGGTTGCCGCACAAGAAGTATCACTGTCGCGAAGCCGAGCTAGAACCGGGCGTAGGTATGCACCAAAAGTAATAACATGGCAGTGCGAACGCGCAAGAATGCTGTCGGAGAAACGTCGGTGCCTGTGGCTTTCCCGGATAAATCGGAAGGACCTGAACAACGTGCGTGTCACTTTGTTTCGGGTGAGTATATAACACGCCAAAACACTGCACATCACGCATGATCGTAAAAGGGAGGCAGCGAAAGCCCCCGTACTGGTTGGTGACCGCCTGCTTGCACACGCATGGTCGCTTTTACCGCTCTGAAAAACGCCCGTGTACTTGTGTTGTAGTGCACGTTAAAGAACTCCGGGTGGTCAAAATTATCCCGGAAGCCTCCACTGCCACGTGTTCCATAATTAGATCGTGATTTTAGCACGGAAAACCCCAATTTAGTTTTTTTAACGGCCTGCAAAATGCGTCGCATCGTCATTTCTTGGTACGTGTGCTTCGCTTTGCGATATGCTATGCAATATTTGAATGTCTGCATGCTTTCAATATAATGGGCTACTTCTATTTAACGCAACAAAATTCACATGCACGAACATGCACCGAACTGTAAACCAAACCTCGTAGAAAGAAGCGAACACACGTTTTGAAGCTCGGGGAAAAGTGCATATAGGTGAACCTTTGTGTCAATAAAGCCGTCCCTGAATGAAGCAGCGCAAATAATACTGATATAGTTTTCTCTGCCGCACGCCAAGGAACATATGCTTTCATTGACTCACCTCGCCGAGGACGATGGTAAGACCCGATGACAGGCGATTCGCTGCAACCTTCCTCACCCAACCGCTCGTGAAGTAATTGTGCGCCTTCAGCGATTTGTAAGCCTTTATTTCATTTAGCGTGACGTAGCTCGTGGACGGGACAAGATAATTAATAATATCCACGTACGTCGTGGCCGGGAGCACCTCGAGGTCTGAACTGGTATCCACGCCAACGTGCAGCTATAGTATGGGTCCACGCCGTCGCACATTCCGACCTTTTCTTTGTAGCGAGTCCGCGTCGGCCCTACAAGCTCGTCCATGTAGGAAGGGCAAAATTCAGGGCTCCTGACTTTTGCCATCGCAAAGCTTTCACGACAGCAAACATGCGGCGCTGACACGTAGAAGCGAACGCCGAACACAAACGCAGCGGGCCAGCGGCTGGTAGTGAGGTGCCTAGCGATGGCGGGCGGTCGGGGCAGGCGGCGGATATGACGTCACGTGCAAACTATGTATTGACTCGTCTAAAGGGTCGAACACGGCGCACATGCGCAGATATGTATGTTTTGCTACATTTTAACACTATTTCATTTCAGCGATGTACCTACGCTCGAATATTTAACGCTAACAGCGATCTGTGGCTGTCGCTGTAGATGTCGATGTATACAAGTACACAGTCTTGATAAATCCGGCGTGGAAGGCTGCGCTCGAAGACTTCTTGAATATGCTAAATGTCCAAAGAATGTGTAAAAAATTACAAAAAGCGAGCTCAAAGTGCAGAAATCAGCGACAATAAACTCCAAGGCAGCCGCGTCGGCAGACGGAACTCAGTGTGCCTCTATCGGCCGCACTGTTTGCACAACAGTGCACCCAGGCCTGCTCACCCAGTAGTCGGTGAGTGCCACATTGCGTCCAGGAATGACATGCTGCCCGGCGAAGCCATGAATAATTATTCGCGATCCACGAAACGCACAACCGACGCGCACTCAACATGGACGCAGGTGCACAAATCAACCGGCGAAATCCCCGGCACACTTCCAAAACCTTTCCAGCAGCGTGCGGCAGAGGGCAGCACAGGAGCATGAAAAAAAAAAGTCGGATTGTGCGCATCGTATTTGCTTAATATGCAACGTTTAATTTACCACTTCACGAAGGCTTCGCTTCACATAAATTCCAACATGCGCGTTCGATATGCACATTTCTTTTTTGTCCGACTTCCAGCTCAGATTTGAAAATTGCAGGAGGTGATATATGTTCGTTCGCACATATATGTTCTAATACACGCTCTCTCGTCTTGAACGCGCTCGGCCCGAGGTGGCTACGGAGGAGGAAGACGACCCCACGGGCGCGAGCTGCCACGCGCTACAGTGACCGCTGGGAAGACGAAGGACTGCCGCTTGCCGAGGTCGGTCGCGAACGTTCGCCGCTTGGGCGCCTCCCTTCTACTGTGCTCTGCGAATGAATCTGCAAGACTCGTCCAAAAGTTTAGTCGCCATGTAAGTATGCCGGGCAGTCCGCCTGGGCTCCTGGCCGTTTCTTCGTCGCCAGCTAACCCTTCAAGCGCGTAGCACTCAGGCAAAAACAAAAGCCAAAGGCAGTGGCTATTCTCCCGGCAGCCGGGAGAACTTCTGCAACGAATTTCTGCCGGCACTCACCTCCTATTGGCTCTTGGAAGGTTAGGGTACGTTATGTTAGGTTATGTTAGGTTAGGTTAGATTAGGTGAAATTAGGTTATGTTAGGTTATGTTAGGGCGCACCTGCAGGCCGTTTTTCCCCGGCAGTTTGTCATGCGACTTCCGAGCGCCAATAGGAGGTGAGCGTCGGGATAAATTCTGCCGGGAGAATAGACTCACCCAAAACAAAAAATAGCGTGAGGTAAGGCTATGCCGAGAATATATTTTTTGTCCGTGCATATGAAGCCAGGCGCCTATACTGTTGTTTTTGGCAATCTCAGCTATTTCTAACATATATTTTACAATGTACATTGCACAATCTTTAATCGAACCATTCTATGAATACGCCGATTTCAAGATGTCCATCGCCTGAAGCTCGACGTGTCAGTGCTTGAAAACGCCCGTATATAGGCTGACAGCCGACTTATACATGTAGAAAGTTTCCAGAGTTATGACGATTCTGATGACAACTCGCGGAGCCACGTATTATTGCGATAGCAATCATATGGACACTCCAGGCGCATTTCCGCCGTCGTCGTCGCCGTCGGCGTGATGTTCCGTATAAAGTCCAAGTGCGATAACATCGTGGCCGCACGCCATATGCTGTGTGTGCGAGTGTAGCATGCGAAGGTGAGCCGAGCACGGCGGCTAGACCTCGCGCGCGCAATGGTGGAATGCGGGCAGGAAGCGCCGTCTTCCATCGCGCACAGGACACCGGGGAGGGCCTTCTACCGCTTAAGATAGAGCCCGCGCTGCCGCATCTTGAAAGCTTTCTGCGATTGGGGACAGAGTGTAGGTGAGCCGCTGAGAGCTGATAGTTTCGTGTGCGCTGTGTTCTCGCCGCTTGGTTCGCGTTGAAGCGAGATGTAGCACAAAGGTCAATTCACTCGATGCTGCAGACGCGCTTCCTCACGCCAGCGTTTTGACAGCGAGTGTCCGAGCTCATCGAGTGAGAAGTGTTCATGTTCGAGTGTGCACGCGTGACACAATGCTTGTTAATTTAGTTAGTAGGCTAATGTTTACAAGGTTATATGGCCGATAAAAATACTACCCTTACTTCGTGTAGCTGTGTAATAATTTGGTATCGCAATCGATGCTTCGCCTCTCGGGCGAAACTGCGTCTTTTTCTTTTTCTTTTTTGTTAGACTTCAACTAAGAAGCAGTGCGCATCAAAAACGATCAAGTGGTGAACCTATCGCACGATGTGGTGTCTTCCAGCGGCAATTCAGTTTTCTTTTTTCTGCCTTGTAGGCCGACTGACTACGAAGTGAAGCTGCTCGTGATCTGTGCCATCGTCATCGCTGCAAGTGAGTGCGCTATTTTAGCCACAATATGGCACTATGCGAAGTTATGCAAGTTGAACACATCTCGTTTCACCCGCACATATGACGTTGGGCGTCGTCATATACGTGGAAACAAGGCAGGATGTGCACGAGCTGGTACTGCATTTCTTGCTGCCGTCTTTCTTGCTACACCTTCGCGGTTTGTAAAGCCTACTCTCGGCTGTGGCTACGTTGTTAAGCACGAGGTCGCGGGTTCGATGCCGGTGGCATTTTGATAGGGGGAGGGGGGGGGGAATCTAAGGAAACGCCCGTATATATACAGTGCATTGGGCGCACGTTAAAGAACCCCAGGTGGTTGAAATTATTCCGGAGACCGCCACAACGGCGTCCGTCATAATCTGATCGCGTACGTGGCGCACGCGAAATCCCGGAATTTAATTAATTTAAATTTCATTTCATTTATTTGCTGGTGATTTATTAATACCGCTCGATTTATTCTTCTCTTACGTGGTACAGGACCCAGAGCTCAGTAGGAACTTCGGCTAGCTATTCAGCGCCGTGTCTTGTCTTTAATGTCTGTCCTGTAATCTCGCACTTGCTTCGCCAGAGAGTTCAGGGTCAGCACGCTTTCCGTGTTGTTTCCTGACCGCATTCGTGTGCTGCGCTGTTGTTTCGCAAACCATAAGTACGCGGACTCTCATTACTTCCGTCTAAAAAGGGGCGCACCAAACATAAACGCTAAAGTACTTTCTAGTGATTCATTTCAAACTTCATTTTGGATAATTTCGCGGTGAGAGGTTGCTTATTGAAGAGAAAGTTAAGATCAAAGTTCCACGTATATTTTTTTTTTAGCGCCGATACTCCCGCCCGATATGTCGGTGTGATTTCACGGATTTCAAAGTACTTTTTTTTTTGGCCATTGTGACGCAGTCAAAGTTCTTTAAAGTTGCTATTTTCTCTTCGGCTCCTTTAGAATGCGATGTAATCTGTCTCCACCAATAAAGAACTGACAAGGCCCGAGGAGACGCCGCTAAAATTCATGACGTCACGAAAAACTGTTGCAGGAACTTAAGGCCGCGTCACCAACTGCCTTTCGTTCTTGCGCCTTTTCTGACTCATCAAGCTTCTTTTCGCATTAAAAGTGGCTTTTTTAAATATTTTTATTGCACTATATATGAACTAATTTTGTGTGACACAGGTGTCACATCTCTAATAATTCGATATGATCACATAAGGACACACATAAGCAACATTTGTTCATATGAGCCCATTTTATAAGGGGCGTATTTGTCATGCGAAATTTTACGATGGAATGTAGAAGCGTGATTTACTACCCTACAGCACAACGCGCGTTTATTTCCTGTCCTGTTTATAAGTGTCCCTTTAAGTAACGCGGCGTCGCCCGCCTCGCAGGCGTGAGCCGCATGGTGAGCCTGATGTGGCGCCTGCCCAAGATCACCGTGAGCGTGGCGTGCGGCCTGCTGCTGGGCCTGCTCGTGGGTCCCGACGCCACGGGTCAGGGCGCCGAGGCGAGCAGCATTCCGGTGTACGCCAGCATGTACGTGCCGGCCGTCACCTACACCGTGACCATACAGATGCCCTACCACGTGCTGTGCAGCTGCGCCGTCACGTGCCTCACGCTGGGCACCGCCGGACTGCGTGAGTGACGACCTGATGTGGCAAGCACTGCGCGCGTCCCTTTCAGGAGGCAGTTAGTACTGCATGCCTGTCGAAAGTACTGCCTTTGAAACATTTGTTTACGGAGGGCAACAGCCGCTGCCATGACCGTCCACGTGTTAGCATATTACAGGCCTAGTGTATGAGCTATAGGGTAAAAGTTGTAATTCCAATGGCAGCGCACGTGTCACTTCGATGCTTGTAAGAACACCTTGTTTTATTTTCTTTGCCATATCTAAAAAAAGAATCGGCATAAATACTTGTTTAGCCAGGCATCCTCCTGGGAAGCAATGTATTTTCGGAATATTACGCGTGCTTAAAAACGGGCATCGGAGGTTCAGAAGTGGCAATTCTTCCATTCACGCCCGAAGACTATTTCCGGTACGCCGGTGAAATCGGCTACTTCAAATACAGTGTGACCGGAAGATGCCCTGCATTATATATGTATAAGAAAAATCTTTCTGGTCTATATAATAATATTAAAAAGGACAAAATAAAAGTGTGCTACCGTCAAAGAATAAAAGTAGTAAACAAATTTTAGGAAGAACTCATCTACGATGACTATCACAGTAAGCAAATAGCCGAAACGTCTCGTGAATGAGGCGTGTAGTGCAGCAGGCGCTACTCTCTCCCGCTGCCCTTTGGACATGCTGCGCCTTCTGGCGGCGCCGCCGTGTAGTGCGCGCATGCGCAGTGGCACATACACCGTGTCTCCATTTGGCGTCAAAGAGGTTTACTGAAGATCGGCGCATAACCAGTGCCGCACATACACCCACCTGAACGGCCCACATTTTAGACTGCACAAATTTCGGGATCGGCCGACATTTTCTGACCGCCATCTCTGATCGGCCTACGTTTTTGGTGAGACGGTTAGGTAGCCGTAACAAAAACTGGTCTGCCAATGCCGCGAATGCCATCCGCATTAAAAAACGGAACGACGGTAGGTGTGTTCACCCTGTGTCAACTCCTTCCCTCAGAGTACTTGAATTTAAAACGCTAACACGCCTACAATTTGCGCATGACAGCTCGTCCTACCCTGCACCGCCTAATTCCAGGCGTCGAACTTTGGCAGTAACAAATGTAAGCTTTTTCCTTCTCTGTCTCTTTCCCGTCTGTATTGCTTTCTGTTCTTTCTACGCGTAGGTAAAGTTCTCGCACTCTTGCAACCATGTAGTTTCTTACAATAATTAGCAGAGAGAACTAGATCTGGCACTGCGATGAATTAAGCCGCCATGTAAATGATGGTTAGTACATGGATTTGGCTGATTAGTGCTTGTGGCTGCAGATTTTCTTGTGGCTTCGTTTATTGCGCTCTATCAGCCTTCATTGGGCAGTACTTTGTTGAAAATAATCTGTTCGCAAGGTCATGAAGCCTTTTAAAGGCATAAGAACGAAGTTCAGGCGAATCAATGTGCAAGGTAGTGTAATCCATGTGCAATGCACAAATGCACAAGAAAACGTCGTTGTTTGCATTGACGCACAAGAGCAATTGGAACGCCAATGCATTTTTTCCGCAAAGTTCCGGAATTATCTTGAAACTTGTGTCATCCTGAGAATTCGTTTCAAGTGGACCCGCCTTGCAAGCTCCACGGCTAGAATTTGCAAATTGCAATATAGGCCTAAGGTAACTAGTTAAAAATTTTGGAAATTTTGGTAATTAGTCGATTATACATTTCAATTTTTTGTGCGAGTATTGTCCGCCTCATCGAGTAGACCAGCTTATGATCTAGAATTGTGCTATCTGCCACAGGCAACATTTAAAATTTTTGAAAGTGTTCGCTGAAACACCCTGTATACATGAAGCGCAGACAATCATGTCCGCAAGCTATTACGGCACTGCGCATCCCTAAAACAGCTGACATTTCAAAGCAAACGCCGCGCTCCCTCACTCTCAACACAGCGTGCTCCCAGCCAGAAAGCCATGGTCATACGCACACATTCCTCTCGGCCGTGCGTGCTTTGTCACTCACCATGATTAATCATTCAATGCGGAAGGCGCAACGCCACAAGAAAGGAGGTGGGGTTTACGCCACAGTGCGTCCCTCGGCTCCGGTGTGGGAGAAAGAGAGGGAAGGAACACCGCTTGGGAACGCTACTGGAGGCAGAGGGAGAGAGTGTCGCCGTTGGCAGTGACTTTCGCCTCCTGGCGGCATGATAACATGACAGTTCATTTCTTCTATCTCCTCCAGCAATAAACCGATTCTTTCGGTAAAACGCATCTGAAAACAGCGCTTTACAGCTTCCAGTGTATAACCGAAATTTGATCAGGGGCTCTTTAAAGCGAATCTTTTTTTTTTTTTTTTGTCTCTTCTCTGGTGTTCGGCGTTCGTAGTCGTTTCCTCCCCTAGTAGACAAATTGGGATACTGTATGGGCCTCTGGCTATTGCTCACTGCACGGGTACGTGCCCGAGTAGATAGCTTGAGCCACTGGGTAACTGGCCATCCTTGGCCTATCACCAAGAATGGATGTGCCAACCAGTAAGGTGTCCGGTGCCAGTGAGATGTAATGTACCCAGAAATGGCTGTGACATTGTGACACAGCGGGTATAGAAGCCTGAAATGTCCTACTTCTGTGTGCTTACCCAGCTCATCGACATTCTATACCCTCGCAAGCATATTATACATGGTCTTCCTCCTTGTGACCCAAATAACTAACAGCCACAATCGCCGCTACCATCGCTAACTCAGACAAGCTTCGCTTCATTTAGATTTTAACATTGCCTTGCATCCGCGTTCTCTGTTTTCGTTTAACGTGCCCTCCCAACCACCTTCGCAGTGTTGTCGGCCCTGCTGAACGGGCTAGCGATGTACACGTCGCGGATAATAGACAGCCCGATGCGGGACCTGTTCTACTCGAGCCTGCTCATGTCGTACCAGGAGCCCATGGTCATCTCCGACGTCATCACGCCCTCGCCGTGTGAGTGCAATGGCGGGTCGCATGAAAGAACCGTTCGGATGAATGCGCGCAACACTCTGTACGAACGTTGTAATAATCTCCCTTCGGGGATGTTTAGTTCATATACTTGAAAATTTTAAGGGACAATAAAGGAAAAGACAAGTTGAATAGTATTAATAAATTACCCTTCTACGATACCGAAAGAGCCACTCTTACCGTGAGAGGAGGCGTGGGTCCGTCAAAGACGCAAAAGCGCGAAAGACAAGTGGCGACACCGCCGGGAAGTTCCTACAACCATTCGACATGACTTCATTGGTTTTGACGGCGTTGACTCGGGCCTGATTAATTTTTACTAGTGTACATCGTTGTGATTAAAAGGTAAAGGAACCAAAAAATGAGCGCGGCAGGTATTGAGAACTTTCACCGTGCCACAATGGCTCAAGTACGAGAGAATGTATTCATATGTGACGTCATACAGACGCTACCGATGCTGCCGTTTTCTTGTGAAGTGTGGCCTTCATTCTCACTTCTACTAATCAACCTCCCTGCCAAGGAAATAACGAATATAGATTGTTCAAACAACAGTTTATCAGGTCAAGGGATCTAGAGTTCTCGTTGAATGCCACCTTAAGAACTCAATTTCACACCGGCACAGGGGAGAGAACAGGGGTACAAGTGCTTGTTGTCTTAACTGTGCCGGTGTGTGTCAATGTCTTTGCGCTTTAAATTTCTACATAGAACACCATGTTAGAATAGTTAGAATAGCTGGTGCAGTTGGAACAGTGACAAGGTGGCCGCTGAGCAAATCAGCATCTATTTGCACCCTGGTTCTTAATGCTTGCAGCATGTCAGTGGTGTGTATAAAACCACCGCGATATTTGTCCACTCGGTGGTGGCAGTAGATTACCAGCGTGGCATATGCAGCAACGCAGCCTCTGGGGGATCTTGAGTTTTTCGGCACGCTATTTAATTTCTCTTTTTGTTGCACATAGGTTCCCGCTGCATATATCCACGCTGCATAGTTGAGAACCAAAAGTGTGTGCGACGGTCGCCTAAGTTGTGACCCGTCGAGCGCAACCTGTGACGTGCTGCTGGCCATATCGGTGCATGTAGAGCAGTGTCCTGTGAAAACGCAGACGTCGCGCGGAACCCGGCTGAAGCTTGGAGCAGATTTGAGAGCAAGTCGTATGATGCTCGCATAGAGCCAGTAAAATGTAGATATTCTCTAAGGCTAGAATAGGTACCAAAAAAAGAGACTCCTAGTCGAGGATGGCAGAGAAAATGGAGTGCGGTAGACTGTTCTGATATGCCGTTGTCACATTGCTTGCGGTCTAGCTAAAAGTGGCGGCGGACGCCATGTCAATGCACAGCACAGGACTGTAGAAGCCACGACAGCGCAACCAACCGCAAGTCCTCTGCAGCAATGGCGAACAATTGTGCACTTGCCAGATCACAAAAAAATCCCACGTGCTCTGCACCGGTGTGCTCCCCTTAATGGTGGACCGAACTCTTCAGTTGGCACGATATGTGTAGTACTCGGGGGGGAGGTGTAGCTGGTGTGCAAGTGCGTACAGAGGCCAACATTTGCTCTGCAATGAAACAGGCTGAAACGCTGATTGATTGATTGATTGATTGATTGATTGATTGATTGATTGATTGATTGATTGATTGATTGATTGATTGATTGATTGATTTTAACATCCGAAATGAGCAGAGGAGCCCTGAGGCCTGGCGTAGTTGACCGCTCCGGAATAATTATTGCCACCTGGGCACCTGAGATTGCCAGCGCCGAACCCTTCTAATTTAAAAAGCAGAACTTCGTAATCGCTATGCCACCACGTCGAGGTCACTCTTAAGCTACCTCCTAAGGCCGTATCTGTAAGAGCTCCTAGATGTGCGAGAACACGTGACTCGTAGCTTAAGAAAACACTCTACTGCAAAATTGGACGTAACGATTTACATTTAATTATTTGATTGTCATCAATTACATTCGTTGGCAGCTTTTTATACCAATCGATTACGTTTTTACTCGGTAACGCTGACAGCAATTCAATTACTTTCTTGGGTAACCAATTACAAGTAACCAGTAACTTTATTGACGAGACAAGCTCTAACAGGCAACGCAGCTTTGCGCACTTCAATTTGCTGGCAACTCAAGTAGGACGCCTGCGGTTGTGCCATGCGGAAGACTCGTGGATACACACGTTCAGACAGGCAGACCCGACGCTCAGTCATGATCACCATCATCATCAGCCTATATTTATGTCCACTGCAGGACGAAGGCCTCTCCCTGCGATCTCTAATTACCCCTGTCTTGCGCTAGCTGATTATTATTTTTTTCTTTATTCAATGATTAGCCGGCTTAGCCCGAAGGCGCTACAGCAGGAGGGGTTACAGTGTTTAAAAAAACACATCTTCATTGACACAGCACACTTGCTGACTTGACAGGCGATTCCATTCGCTAATGGAACGAACAAAAAATGAATTAGCGTAAATATTAGTTCTGGTGCGATATTCTAAAATCTTAAGACAATGATCAGTACGTGCAGATACATAATGAGGCCTGTGTAAGTTTTTTTCCTTTCGAATTCCAACTTGTGCCTGCAAATTTCATAACTTCATCAGCCCTATCTAGTTTTCCGCCGTCCTCGACTGCGCTTCCCTTCTCTTGGTATCCATTCTGTAACTCTATGGTGCACCGGTTATCTAGCCTACGCATTACATGACCTGCCCCGCTCCATTTCTTTCTCATAACGTCAACTAGAATATCGGCTATCCCTGTTTGTTCTCTGATCCACACCGCTCTCTTCTTGTCTCTTTACGTTAGGCCTAACATTTTTCGTTCCATCGCTCTTTGCGCGGTCCTTAACTTGTTTTCGAGCTTCTTTGTTAACCTCCAAGTTTCTGCCCCATATGTTAGCACCGGTAGAATGCAATGACTGTACACTTTTCTTTTCAACGACAGTGGTAAGCTCCGAGTCATACCAACGCTCGGTATTCTCATGTTAATGGAAAATCACGTAGACTGTATTATCGACATCACATTCTGCACCTTGCGATGGTTTCGCGTTTCTATGCGGTGCACTAGCACCGCCACATCCGACCGCTCATGTTCAGTGAGTTTATAGTGCGCTTTTTGCAATGACAGTAGATAGTTTCCGAACCTTTGTTTGCAAACTTTCCCGTCCGGTGTTAGTACGTTGGAACACCGCCCTTCCCTCCAACGCGCACATTTAACGAGGTTTCTATGTTGATGCTGATGTCCTCACAAAAAAGATGACGGAAGATGGCTGACAAAAGTGGTGAACCCCAATTATTAGTGAAGGTAAACAACACGTGAAGACTTGCAGATGGCGCAATGGTAGAGCCATGCAGGTTGGTTGTACTAACTGTGTTTGTGCAATTTTGATAACAGTTGCGAGGAAAGTAACGTAAATGTAGCCAATTACTTTTTAATCATTGATCACTTATTTTCATATGACAGTAATTGGTCAACCCTAACCAATTACATTTTGGAAATAAAGAATTGTAATTGTAATCGGTTACTTCTTCTGTAACGTGTACAAGTCCGCTCTCTTTTCATGACGAGAACTTGTTTTTGCGCTCTTTGCATTGTGATGTGGCAACGCTGGGCAGTCAAGGCCCGCATCATGGAGACAGTGCTGGCTGGTGAAGCGCTCGTGTCCACCTCACTCTTCTTCTTCTGGGAGGTGGTCGACAACGCCTGGGACAGCGTCAGCGCAACGCGTGAGTGACACGGGGGGGGGGGGGGGGGGGGGGGGGGGGGAGTCTAGGCCTTGTTCACAGCGAAAGTCTCGACTCAAGCCTATTCTTGCAGCCTGCAAAAGCGCATGCGACAAATGCATGCGCCTACAAAGTGCACAAAAATATCATCGCATATCGCAGCCCGCTGTGAAGGAGAGCACATACAGGACGGATATTCTCTAATATGTAATCTGTTTGTTGTTGCAAGCAACCAGCTGCTGCGCATTTCATTAACCTGTGCGCACCGTAAAGCAGGGGGAAGCCTGGACACTTGCTATATCTTGCTATATACTTTGGAGCCTACAAATGTGCTGTGGAAAACATGTACTTGTTTACTTGTTTTTTTGTGTGTGAACTATCCGAATAAATAACAGCAAGCTTAATTGTGAGCCCTTGCTGACAAGCTTGCTGTGAGCAAGGGCTCACAGTAACCCGATTTCTAGTGAAGCGGTTTCCATCAAGCAGTTTGTATTAAGAATTTAAGTTGCCTGTGATTAAACCACATATTTTAAAATATTGCCCGCATATGACTAGGCCAGACTGGCCTCGTTGAAACATTGCCTACATTAAACTTTTTCCAGCACTTGTTGAAAAATTATTTACATAGACAGTAATTTATCGACATATATATTTTATTTCGCAAGAACTTTTGTCCTAATGTTCCACACAATTTCGCTACATTTGTTCTTGTTGCGTTTGTAGTTATCCCAAGGCAGTGGGCTAAATTCTGCGTTGTTCGTAAGATACTCCGCATCACTTGCATGCTTAATTTACTGCTAAAAACGTAATCAGTCCACAACCTTTCAACCGTATCTACACATTACCCATAACCTGGCCCTAATTTCGGGCAATGTGCCTTGTTTAGCTCGCCGAGGACACCGGGAAAACCTAGTACGAACCTTGTATTAGGCATAAAAATAAGGAAAACAGGTGGGTTCAACAATTATTTACAGCCCTTATATTTAGGCAAGAATCGTTGAAGTTCCGTCACAAAATAAAGCGTGCAAGAGGATCATTGCAATCACCGCTAGGATATTAGCTTCGCCATGTTACTTCAATCATCGCGAGCACTAAAAAATACTTAAGATCACAATGCCGCATACAAAAAAGTACCCATAAATTCGCTTATAGTTCTGCGATAACATGACTCCCTTTAACATCAGATGTAAAGTTCACGTAACGTAACGTTCTCTCGAGACATTGGTAAACCAGAAACATAGCGGATCACGGTCGTATAGCCTACTGAGTCCCAGCATTAGAGCTTTCGTCCAATATATTGGACATCAGAAAGATGGCCGCAGCGGCCAGAGAAACACCACTGACCATGGGAAACATATTTTTTTTTCTTTTTTTTTTCTGGGGCGTCTGCTGCCATGTGGTGAGTATGATTGCTGTGCGCTTGTTTCCTGCCAAAGCAGCAGCTTTCAAGATGGCGGAATTCTGTGCGAGCTTCTTTTACAGCACTCATCGCATGAGCAAGCGAAATTATGGGTACTTTTTGTCGCAGCAATGTGTTCTTAAGTTTTTTTTAGTGTTCGCGATGATTGAAGGAACATGCAGAAGCTAATATCCTGGCGGTGATTGCAATCGTCCTCTTGCACGGTTTATGCATTTTGCGATGTCCAATACATTGGACACTGGGCTTGAACAGCAAAGCCTTGACAGAAAGTAAGCATGCAATTTCTCGTCATTGCAGTGACAACTATTGATGGTTGCTATAGTGCTGAAAAACATCTGTGACACAAAATGCACTCTGGGCTTCAGGATGGTGCCACGTTCAAACATAGGTTTAAGAATTGTTTTGCAAGAGCATTGTTCGACACATACCCATTCAAGTTCGCGCAGAGATTCGCCATTGCGTCCCCACCATCTTCGATAATTTCGATCTCGGTGGCGTTTAACGTACTCCTAGGGCGACCGGTTAAATTCTATGCCGCTTGTAAAACACATTTATAACGCTCCTGAGCGCCTATATAGGTAATTTATAGCAAAGGCCGCAATTAATACAAACACGTAGAAGTTTGCTTACACATAACCGATAACGTGTTCCATTTTTTTTTCTCGCAATACAAACTTGTAACGTAGAATTTCCTCTGGACACAAGGATCGAAACATAGCGTAATATGGCCAAATAACGCCTTCGAGCACTTAAAAGTATTTTTTTTACAAAAGCTGTATATATTACACAGCAATTTCACTTCGCACACAAATTTACCGTAGCGTTCCATTCAAGTTCACTAAATTTAGTTTATGTGGCGTTTGTAGTTACGCCAAGGCGGTGGGGCTAAATTTTGCGCAGCTTGTAAAACACTCATAACGCTCCACAGCGCTTGAATATGTAAATTGTTGCAAAGACAGGAATTAACCCACATACACTGAACCTCGACTGCACATCACCCGTAACGTAATTTACCATGGTAAGGGTAAATATTCGAATTTTAGCCAATATAAACAAGGCTCCTTGTTTAGTTCACAGAGGTCACCAGGGAAACCAACTATGAGCCTCGTATAACGAATGAAAAGAAGAGGGGAAAACAGGGGTTCCCTAACTATTTGCAACGCTTATAATTAGGCCAGGAACGTGGAAGTTTCGCTATACTTTACACTCGGTGTATTCTACAGCCGTTTTATGGCTCTCGGAAAGATTTCGGATAACGGCAGTAAGACTCTGGGACGCTTTAATAAGTAATTTTCTACAAATGTGGTAACTAGTTTAGGCAGATTAAACATATATTGCATGTCACTCATAACATGCTTTTCATCTCAACCAACTATAACCAACATGCCTCACATAGTTCACCGAGGAGACCGGGAGAACGAACTACACGCCTCGTGTAACGCATAAAAATTGTGAAAAGATGAGTATTCAGTAATTATTTCAATGCCCAGAATTATACTACACATTTAAAACTTAAGTAACTTACGTACGTAACCCACACAGGGGCCCCCATTTCCCTCAACATATGAAATCTCTGCCGTCATTGGTCCTCCCAGGGAAGCGGGGAAACTTTATAAGCGTCTCTCAACAGGCCAAAATGTGCATTTAGCAATTTGCATTCAACCTCTAATTGGCGCCCACGTTTCAAAATTTGCAGAAATAATTCTCACATTTCCACAAAGTATAAACTTTGTGTGAGTGGCCAAGTTTTTTATTTTTATTTTTTTGAAAACAGTGAAAACAAGCATATAACTGCTTAGAGAAAGCATTGGGGGGGGGGGGGGGGGGGGATTATGGTAAATAATTTCTGCGGAAGCACGCAAGGTTGAGCAAAGTTTATGAAAAGGAAAATTGTGATCCACCCAAATGTAGCACGCAGATATAAAGGAAATCTATACGGGTTTCTCAGAAGGAAAGCTTGGCAGGTGAGGATGAATTAATGTCTGGCATAACTCGGATCAGTACGATTTCTTTTTCCGCTACGAAGGCGTTTATTTTTTTTTTCTGAGAAACTCTTATAACACATATTCCTTTGTAGCTTCGTGCTGTTTTCGAGCGGGTGACGATTTTTTTTCCTTTCATTGTCTAATTAGGTGAATACTATTCAACACTACTCGTTACTTAATTTGCATTTGTCCCGTATTGCTCGCTTTTTGCGCTGCGATAGCTTTCAAGGGCTAGGCGCTCATGCAGGGGGTTTCAGAAAACGGCATTCGAAATTCCTTAAGTATAGGAAATGTGCGATCGTTAAACGATTTCCTCTGGGCTGCTTTTGCCACAGAGACAAACATAATTATTACTCGAAGTATAACAGTTAAAAAGTTATTTCTAATACTACACTAATTAACATGTTAACACTCATACGATCAATCATAATGCAAGAGTGAAGCACATTGTTTGAGGAGCCCTTAGCCTGTTCCAGACGTGCAAAAATGTAATGCTGACCCACCACAGTTGCTTGACAAAGGTGCTCTGCTGTTGAGCTCGAGGTGTCTCTGGTTCGATCCCGGCCGAATGCACACTCGTCTGCAATGAAATATGAAACGGGAAGCAACTCTAGCCGAACAATTGAATCTCGCTTTCACAAAGCCGTTTTCCCAGAGAATTATTGTTCGTCGGCTCACTAAGAGCTGCGCGACCAACCTATTTCTCGGGGATTTTTTTTTCGTGTCCCCAGAAAGCAACTTTCTTCGAGATGAGCAAAGTTCGGGGTTAAAGGAGGGTGCAAACGCCCAAGATGCGCATCTGGGGCACTTGCGACATTTCGACGATTTGTTGTATGAATGCAAAACCTTCCACTGACCTAGCCAATACCGCATTAGTTCTTTCATTTGTGGTTCCATTGCTTGCAGTATGGAACAATACTTTGTATAAACGTATGTTTAACCCATTTCACATTTACTTCATTGTGCCCGGTACTTCAATAGTCTGTTTCAGGTGATACAAAATTGAGTTAGTATTACGAATATGCAATGAAATAAGTTTGTGAAGACGGTCCGCTACGGGGGCATTAACGCGCTGAGTTAATCTAAATATGAACTTTTACCGCTTGTAAATGTTTCAGCAATGTCAAATTGTTTAAGACATGGACGCAAAAAAAGGGAACAAGACACACGAAGCGCTAATTTTGAACTCACATAGTTTTAGACGACGATATATACGTGACATGGTATGCTCGCTTTCAGTGCGCAAACCTTGCCAGGTAGTCAATTTGTTTGTTTAATGAAGCGAAAGAAGCGTGCTGACACAATCACTATTTAACTGTATAATCACCATGCCTTCAATGATATCCCTGGTGCACTTTTTTTCTTTCCTAACTGCAACCTACGATTGTCAAAAATAAAACAATGACATCATGAACAACCTAACTTCTTCCCCAAATTTAACCACCTCGACTGAAGTGATCTCCTTAGCCTAAACGTCGCGGGTTGCCGTGCGTCACAGGCGTGGCCACGTGGTTCGCGTGGTTCGTGCTGGGCAGCCTGGTGCTGGGCAAGGCGGTCGGTCACGCCATGGCGTACGTGCTCGACCACCTGCACTACGAGGCGACGCTCATGTGCAGCCTTTCGCTGGCGTCCGTGTACATCACCTACTACCTGGCCGACCTGTTCATGTTCCGCGGAGGCATGCTGGGCGTCATCGCCATGGGCCTCACCATGAAGTCGTGCGCCACCTCGGCCGCCATGACCGATGATGAGCCCTTTCTCAGGTGTGTGTATTCGCCTATTTGCGCACTGCGATAAACTTTCTGCGCTTTCTACTGCTGCCGCCATCGAATCGTAAGCGGTCAGCGCTAGATGGATGCCCCACTCAGCAGGTTCTCGGCTGCGACACAAGTTTGACTGTTGCGACTTATAGTGGAGCATTTTGTACAAAGCGCGAGGCAAACTTTCACTTGCGCAGTTGTCCGGGCAGTTGTACACACAGTACCGCGCTCGAGGACTTCGCAGCAGCGAATCGTGCATCCCGCAATGTGCGATACGTGAGGCTTATTTCAGTATTTGAGTGTTAGGGGAATGTACAGGCCGGCAGTAGGCCGCAGATAGGCAGTTACAGCAAATACGACGCTGACGGTACGCTAAAAACTCTATTCGCATGCACCTTCTCATAGCTGTCGGGCGTGAGCAGCAACCGTTTCCGAAGGTGTTGAAATGTACATACTCTAATATTGTGCGCAGTAGTATTTGGCTGTAGAAGAGCAGGCGTTCCCGGGGAGTGCGAGTCAGATGTCCCGAGATATTGTGACATTAACTGAGCAGGAATTTCGAGATGTGATACCGTGGATGACTTCAGGATTAGTCAGTTCCTTGTGACGTAGTAAAGCCTCAGCACTGCGCTTCCCTCCCACTGAAATGCGGAAGGTTCCACTAGGTAACCGAAACTGCTATATTGTACGAGATATTTCCTATAGTCCTCTAAGTAACTTAACCTAATCATCCTGCTTATCAGGACACATCAATGCGGTCTTCTGCCTCTATCGTGATATCAACTGCGTGTACGAAGTATGAATGACGACGTTGCGATGACCAAGAAAAGCATCTATACAACAGAGCGAGAAGAATAAAGGGGAATCGAGGGGCTCGGTACGGTGTTAGTTGCAACCGCATGAAGCAAACACGCAGTGAAGCCAAGGAAAGAAGAGTTGAAATTAACTGTGCGTTTGAGATGTATAGGAATGGAAAGGTAAAGTGAAATGAAAGTCAACGAAAAAAATAACTCATCTCCCGCTAAAGGGAACCATGTGTGGATGCGAAGCAGTGGGGAGATGGTTAGCTTGAGCGGGAGATGGTCTCGCGGCAGCGGCCCGAGCGCTCATCGCGGCGCTGCACAGGAGAGGGAATGAGGCGCGCGCGCTCCGTCATTTTCATACCGCGGAACTACCGTGGCGCGCCCAGCGGGGTATGCAGCTGTCGCACCACCTGTCGTGCGCGCCGCTCCGGATTCCTAGAGGAGAGAAAGGGAGAGCGTAGGAGATAAGAGAGAGGGGGAGGGGACGCGCATGCGTAGTGGGGGTGTGGACGCCGCGGGAGGGACGGACAAAGCCCCCGCCATTATCTGCTTCGCATCTAAAAACAACTCGCTACAGGCAGGAACAGAACCCACATCTTTCGCATGACGCGTACAATGCTCTACCAATTGAGCTTACGCTGCAGCCATTTTCCCGTCTACTTTCTTGTTTTTCGTATTGGTTTACTCGATCTAGCGCTGAGAGTGTTAGCTAGCGCCACCACTCACGCCATCACTCACGGTGGATGCAGAACATTAGGCCAGTAAACCCTGATATTGCTACCTCATGGCATCAAAGCTGCCAAAGTCGAGACCCTCGCTGTGCCATCGGTGAGAATGAGGAGAATCGAGGAATTTGATTCTTTAAATTTCAAATAAACAGTTATTTTCCCCTGTGCTTTCCTGGTTTTCATTGTCTGTTGGCTTCATGTGGTTGTAACTGTACTTGAAAGAAGCTTGACTCAGGGGAAAGTTAATTGGAAATCTCTAGAAAAGTCCTTTGTTCTGCAAGGCCTGAGCGTGCTGCACGCTTCTTTTGGCAGCGTACTTAAGTTTCTTCACCCGCCGTGGTGGCGTAGTAGCTTGATTCATTGAATCCCGGTCACATTTTGATGGAGGCGAAATGCACAAACGCTCGTGTATCGTGCATTAGGTGCGCGTTAATAGCCCCACATAGTTCAAAATAATCCGGAGTCCCCCGCAACGGTGTGCCTCCTGATCGGATCGTGGTTTTGGAACGTAAAACCCCACAACTACATTTTTAGTGCATTAGGTGCGCGTTAATAGCCCCACATAGTTCAAAATAATCCGGAGTCCCCCGCAACGGTGTGCCTCCTGATCGGATCGTGGTTTTGGAACGTAAAACCCCACAACTACATTTTTAAATGGCTTTTTTATTACCAGCCAAATGGAGTCACTCTAAAAATTTCGCTTTACGTGGCTTCAAACGCTAAGGTGGTGACCGTGGAACCGTTGTGACCGTTGTGCCATCTACGAGCGCAGGTTCTGGAGCACGTACCGGTACGTTCTCTGCGTGCTGCTGACATTCCTAGCGTCAATGCGCGTCGGCCGCGACCTGATGCACATCCGAAACTACGGCCGACCCGTCTACATGCCCACCGTCTACTGCATCATCCGCCTCAGCAACAGGTCTGTGGAAATGCTCAAAGCGCCGCTTTGCTCGAAGCAGCTTTAACGCAGTCGCTGACACCGTAAGTGCCGTTCTTGCTTTTTTAACGAAAAGCATTCCTTGGCATCAGTCTACTGGTTTACTTGGGGTCGCGTTCCGGAACGCTATCGTGTAAACGCCATTTCTGTTTGCCTGTGGTAGCTTTGCTAGCTCTTCATACATTTAATAAAACTAAGGTAAAATGCATTCACCAAATAAAAAAAAGAATATTTCCCAATGCTGCAACGGCACCATCCCGGGCCCGAAGCTCGCGGTTTCCAGCCTGTATTCAAAATGTAATAACTTTTTCTCTGTGCAAACATTGGCGAGTGTGCATCTAGATGTTTCCGTGTAACGACGGCTGCAACAACATGGGTTTCGGAACTTCGAGAAGCAGAAAAATCTCGGGGCAGAAAAATGTAGCAAAATTTATTCAAATAACATTCACTGTTCTCGTAGTTTGTGAGGAAAAAAACTGCATATTCGAGCCGAAGGCGAAGCATTAAAACCGATAGCGAGATTAGGGCTGCGCTGAAGGCATCTCAGAATGCTGGCATGGCGAGGAGTGACGCCCACTTCGATGTTGCATGAGATGAGACTGAAGGAATACCACCGTCACTTATCAGCGCCTTTAGAAAGATTTAACTTGACGTTTACTGTACATTTCACTCGGACCAGTGCATACAGCACGGTGTGGTACGCACATGGCTGCTCAGCCAGCAGGCTATGTGCGAGCATAACTCTCGTTCCAGCAACAGAGAAATACAGAATGCTGCCCTGGTTACGGCAAATTTGGATGAATTTGTTTGCATTTGAGAGAGAAAGTTCGGTTCTAGTAACTGTGGGAAGCAGAATTATTTAGAATTTCATGATTTGAAAAAATTGATGAAACTTTGTAGGTTTCCAAATAAATGCAGAAAGAAGTTCACATGTCCGCAACTCCGCATCGAAATTACATGTAGCAGTTCTTTAAACAGCATCTGCTGGGATGAACTACAAAAAAAAAGCTCGTTTACTTATATTTAGGTGAACGTTAAGGAAACCCAGGTGGTCAAAATTAATTCGGACTCCCCCACTACGGCGAGCCTCATGATCATGTCGTGGTCGAGGCACGTAAAACCTCAGAACTTAAACTGCATATTTAAGAGCACCTAAAGCGGCAAATAATATGTTTGAGTTTGCAGCTCACGCAAAACATTTACAATGTTTACGACAGTTTTACAAAAATCCTAGTTACGAATTTAGTGTTATGTTTGAGGGCGTTGTATGTTTGTATGTATGTATCATGTTTGTCCGCTTTAGATCTCTTAATAGATGCAGTTTGCAGAATTGGGATATCGCTATTCATTTCTAAATTGTTATTCCCTTGTTTGTTTGTTTTTTGCAATAGCAAAAATTCTGAAAAAAGTGACGGGCATAACAAAAAAATGTGGTTGATCCCTCTTATATAGGAATCGGTATAGAACACGAAAGTGAAACGTGTCTTCACAGAAGTAGTGTAATGTTTATTGCACATTGATATATAATGTCTATTGGTGTTTTGTGGCTAAAGCGCCCTTAGGCGTTGATGCACCGACGCTGACGCCTGGTGGCACGTCTCCTCCATCACGACTACCAACGTCGATGACCATGAGCAACCGTCGTGCATATGGAAGCTGCACTACGCTGCACACGCTAGCACAACGCGAAAGACGAAGCACGTAACTGACACACTAATACAACGCGCAAGACAAAGCACGTAACTGAATCGTCACCGAGTCAAATCAGCGCGTACAGCGCGTCGTAATTGCAGCCTCCGCGATCAACTTCAGAAACATTTTCAGAGCTAATTGCGGAGGCCACGCTCCGCTGTGCTGAGTACGGTGAACGCCACCTATGTGGCGTTGGTAGTGCTTCTTGATGCCAGCGTCCCTTCGAATGCTGGCATCGAGGCGTCGTAGTGCTGAGACCACCGAAGCGTTCACTGTCGGTGCGCGTTAGTGTCATAATGCAGTACTTCTCTTTTCTGCTCGACAAAAAGTCTGAAAAAAAAGAGACGGGCTAAACAAAAAAAACTTGCTTCTGCAGTCACTAGAGTTGAACGTTTCTTTCAAATGCAAATAAAAATCGCATCAGAGAAGGCAAAAGTGGAAGTCGAGAAAAACGATTTCTCCGTTCCCCTCATATTTCGATAGAAAGCTCAGGTACTAAAGCTTCCTCTCAAGTGCAACAATTGTCCTTCCAATCGCGTCGGCGCTGGCTTGTAAGTTATGACAGTATTTATTGCGTTTCACGTTCGTTTGAACGAGAAAAATCTGTGACTGGCTCTCCACCACGTGCAGGGTGATCACCATCGTGGTGCTGTTTCCGGTGCTCCGGCGCACAGGCTGCCAGCTCAGTGCTCGCCAGGCCATGGTGCTCGCCTGGGTCACCCTCAAAGGCCCCGTCACCATGGTGGCCCTGTCGACCAGGGCCGTCGGCGCGCTCACCTACCTGCCCTTCATCGCGGTTGGTCTCCCGCTTTTCACCCTGTCATTATCAAACATCATTATTATGATGTTTGACAGCTCAAATCTTAGACCAAACACGGCGAAAGAGGCAACCAACGGAGACAAGCGCATGTCTAAGTTCGTGCTGTCAAACATCGTGGATCAGCACGAACTAGACCGGCCGCATACCTTACTAAACTTATAACGTAAACCTCATCCAATCTGTTTCTATATCCACTACCCGTCAGTGGCCCTCCGCTATTGGCCACAAATTTTTTGGGCCACGCCAACTTCGTCCGTCTGTCACGCCACGTCCCGAAAACTGTGAAAGCTCCCCATCCCGAAATGACGTGGACACACTGATTATACACGACGAGGCAGGACAAAAGAGAAAACAAACTTATTGCCGATTGTACGCTTTTGTTGCCATTAGCTCTCCTCTATTGGTCGAAATTTTGTAGGCCACGCCCACTCCACCTGTCTGTCACGCGAAGTCAAGGGAAGAGATGCATTATGATGCCTGCTTTTGTATAGCTGGAACTGCCTCGTTCCGAAAGGAATAGAAGATGGTTGCCCGCCGAACGCTTGCCGACTACATGGAGCTGCCACCGAGAATGGAGTTCTTTGCGTGTTGAAAAAATTGTTGATCCCCTTATATAGGAATCGGTATAGAACACGAAGTGAAACGTCCTCACAGAAGTAGTGTAATGTTTATTGCACATTGATATATAATGTCTATTGGTGTTTTGTGGCTAAAGCGCCCTTTTGATGCACCCACGTACGCCTGGTGGCACGCATCACGCCCACTCCGCCTGTCTGTAGCACAACGCGAAAGACGCACGTAACTGACACACTAATACAACGCGCAAGACAAAGCACGTAACTGAATCGTCACCGAGTCAAATCAGCGCGAAATTGCAGCCTCCGCGATCAACTTCGAAACATTTTCAGAGCTAATTGCGGGGCCACGCTCCGCTGTGCTGAGTATGAACGCCACTAAAGATGCATTATGATGCCTGTTTTTTGTATAGCTGGAGACTGCCTTGTTCCGAAAGGAATAGAAGATGGTTGCCCGCCGATCGCTCTGGCACTGACTACATGGAGCTGCCACCGAGAATGGAGTTCCTTGCCCATAGTGAAAAAAAAATCCGTGGCAGTATAACGTCGTCAAGCCCTTTCTGTACGTACGCGACTTCGCTCTGCCAGCTCTTCTTCGCTGAGAACCCGTTTTAGAGGTATTCTTAGCTGCCCGTGGCCCGCCGCCGCGATTTCCGACCAGCCTACACAAACTAAGCAAGGGGAAACGGACCAATCGCAAGACTCCGGCACCACTCTCCTCACCCGGTTATCAGTTTCACTGCAGTAGCTCGGTCCCACTAAAACCCTCTCCACTTCTGCGCGGTTCTCGCATTTGTCAGTCAATTAAATAAGAACAAACTGCCACGGTAGGCAATGCTATTCGCTTTGAAACTGCCACGGTAGGCAATGCTATTCGCTTTGAAAACTAACAAGTCACCTCCTATAAAATAGCAGAGCAGAGCTCGTGCTTGCTACGGTGGATATAAAAACGTAAATTTGACGTCGTGAGATTGGAATAAAATTAGAATGAAACAACTTTACGTTATAGCGCCCAAGTGGTTTTTTTTTTTTAATGGGCATCAAATATTTTCAAAACGGTCACTAACCCAAAAAAATCTCGTTTTACTAAGACAGCCGCATAGGCTATATGCAATATAAAAAAGAATTCAGATCCTGCGAACATGTTGGAATGTATGTGAAAAGGAAACTTTAGTAGTTAAAGCAGTTGATGGTACACAGCTAGTGGCGAAGCGTACAGTTCTTTATTTTCCTCGTATTTAATGTGTGATTTCATGCAGTATTTATGTTCGTGCACCACACAGGTTGTAGCTTTAATGGCATGCAATGTTTATGCTTGTGCACAGACACTGTTCGCAAGCTATTGCGAAACGCAAGCACATCATCGGGCAAATTCACACTGTGCGACGTTGACGCAGCGATGTCGCGAAGACAAAGACGTTATTTGTCGAGGGAGAGATGGTGAGAAGAGGAGAGAGAATTACACTAAGAGAGACAGATATTACTATTACGAGGCTCACTATTGCGAATATACGCCCGTTTCATTCCTGGTCTGTACGAAATCTATCAAAAGAGGCACTGAGCCTAAACAGATTCCTCTCTGCCCCAATGTCTAAGACCCGTTCTCTTAGACTATTGAGATTACAGTCTATGGATCTTTAGCGCAGATTATAGAGCTATAGACCCAACTTTCAACCTGGGCCCATAGTCTTTAAGAATGGGTCTAGACTCATTGTCTAGAACCATTGTCTAGACTGATTTTCTATGGGTCTAAGCCGAAGCGCAGCCATCAATACACAGGCATAAAAAGCGTGCATCTCATTTGTGAACACGTGTGACGAATCCTGTGACGTCATCTAGCGCGTCACCACATCTAATATTCAACCACTCATGGTCATTGTTGCATAAGACGGTAAACGTTCAACGCTTCGCTCAGTCGAATAGGAGAGCTGTGCTTGCTATCGCAGGAGCGCCTGACTCGTGTGCTGTCCGTGGTCGAGAGCTGCCTGATCCCCGCCCTCACGGTCACCCCGCTCATGAGGTTCCTCGGTGAGGCTTATTTGCTGGAGAACGCTCGTCCTTATACAAACATGACCACTTGGTCTCGTGAATTTCTATAATGGCGCGTCGACAGCATCGCGCAGCCCAGTAGTTCTGGTGGAAATTACCTCCTCACGGTAGGATTATGGCTTTTGGCCGGAATATGGCAAGGTTGGCTTATGCTTACGGCGGAATTTTCGCGCCCATGCTACGAGCATAACTTCGCTGTTAAGGGGATGCCAAAAGCAACATTGAATCAGTTTACAATGCTATATTACCCTTCTAACAATCTCGCAATGTTTGCTTTATGCAAAAAGACTATGGTTCGAGACAAAAAGAAATCACCGCCCCTTCCACTTAGTAAAGATGGTCGAACAGCGAAGCTGTGTTAGCCACCCTGCCACGTCAGGCCGGCTGCAACGTGAACGAGCATCCGAACCGTACTTGCATTCGCGGCTGCTTGGCTGCCCCGATCGGCGCTATTTGTGGGGAAGGAATGGGACGCGTCGGCGTCCACGGGCGACGGCGTTCCTAGCGCGTTCCTCATACTTTTCTTCTACGACGTTCCCGGACAAGAGTCCTTGACCAAAGCTCCGTATATAAAACCAACGCTAACGCGAACTTCTCTCACACCCCACTCCTCCGTTGACCTACTTTTTTTCCTACACCGCCATTGGATGGCGCGCCTCACGCTCTCCCCCCTCCAACGCGAGTATTGGACGGCGCGACTTACGTCAAACCCCTCCCCGTTCTCCTTTTCATCTGCACCCTCTCGCAGCATTCTCAAAGGGGGAAAGGGGTCACTTCAACCCTTTTCCCCCTGTTGAGCTCTTTTCCTCTTCTTTCCCGCTAGGTCACCTGGCCCCTTTGTAGCGAAGTTTGACAAAGACGGCACAGGGTCCGCATAAAGAGCTTCGCTGTAAAACTGTAAATGAATGAGGCCGCGCTGTGCCTCTGCAATAAAAAAAAACGTCTGCGACGAATGGAGTGTCTCTAGCCTAGCCCAAACGTACGCTTGCGGACGCGCGCAAGCTTGCGCAGACCATGCGCATGGTTCGTACGCGTCGAAACGTGGCGCGATCCCTGCGATTGGCCCCTCTGTGTTGGCACTGCCTCAAGTCGGCGCACCTGTCTACGCAGCTACGGTGTGGTACGAGCAATTCTCAGTGAGGCAAATCTATCTCATGCGAAAAAGCGCCTTTTCTTTCCGATGACTTTAATGACGATGACTTTAAAAAGTTGTCGCAGTTTCACCTGAAAGGTGAAGCATCAATTGTACGAGCAATTCTCAGTGAGGCAAATCTATCTCATGCGAAAAAGCGCCTTTTCTTTCCGATGACTTTAATGACGATGATTTGAATAAATATTTAAGAATTTGAAGCGCTGTCGCTAACTCAGTACGAAGCGATGTCTGAGCTCGCGCTGGCACGCGTCTCTTGTGGATGCCAACCGCCAATCCTCACGACGCGCGGCAGGCGCTAGGCGCGTAGACGCGAGCTTGCGCGCGTTCGGAAGTTCGGAAGCCTACTTGTGGTCTGGGCTTTACGCGGATATACCACGCTGCACAATCACGAGAGAGACACGGCACGATGTGTTCTCTTATGTCCGCACTAGACGCTTTTACATTCCTCATGTCCGACTGACTGATTTAGCTATAGCACTTCGTTAACCTTCTACGTGATAAACTTGCTCTTCACCTCTGTCAAAAGTGTGCCGTCCGCGTCGCAAGCCGTTTCTATGGTGCCTGGTGAAGTATAGATAGCTTGCACGTGACGCCCAGGACGCAGCTTATCACCGTACTGGTCCTCCAATATGGCGGCGAGAACGACGGCCGTGTATCAAATTCACCACCGCGGGTAAAAAATGCTTAAATATCATAGAGACAGGGTCGAAGCGCTGCTGGAATTTGTACCAGTACCATGGCAGAACTGCCAGAACCACAGCGCGAGACTCCACCAGACGACCTTCTTCAACATGGCGGCTACGATGACGTCAGTGCCGCCATCTATAGCCACCGCGTCGTTCTTAATGACCTTCACAGAACAATATAAATTGGCTTTTTTTAATTGTAATATAACAATAGAGTTATGCACTGCACTTCTGCACCTGGCTACCGCAGGACCCTGGTCTTTATAACGCAAAATATCTCCACACTCTTCTTTGTTTTAAGCCACGCTAATTCCTAACGGCTGCAAAATAAATTTCTTATATACCGGTGTCACATGGGGCAATTTTTATCGTTATCCAGACCAATCTGGGTCGAATTTCTCGATCACGATTGGCTCATTTGCGCAAGCCAAAGAAGGGCGCCAATCGCGATCAACAAATCCGTTCCCGATAAGGCTCGATCAGGGCTGAAAGTGACCCGTGGTGCCGGGGTATAACAGCTGCATAATTCCTCTACTGGCAAAGATAACACACTACCAATCGCCCATCGAGCACAGCAGGGCAAGACGCAACACAAGAATGCTAACTTATCGAAGGCAGCTGAATGGACAAGACGTATGGGGAAAAGCAGATGTCAAGGCTGTCATGCCGCTGAGTCTTTACTGGGGCAGCAACATACGGTCTTCTTCAAAGGAGAAATAAAAATTTGCGGCGACTGGATGAAGATAACGCATTTCTTTTACGGTGACGTCTTGCCAACGCTGGAGGACCTAGTTAACTGTGTGATCATCGCTAAGCTGTTGTATTTACTCGTGAAGACCCACTCTCTCGAGTGAGACTCGCCTCCCCGTATTCGTAGTCAAACTTTTGAAGAATAAAAAGCGTTTCACTATATTTTGAATGCACCGGCGTTCGCTATCAATTGATACCGTCGCTTAAAGTTTTAAAGTTGCTGTAATATCTGATAGCCTAGGTGCACCACTGACGACTATCTTTAGCAGGTTACCGATGATCTATCGTAAGCTCCGCTGACTGATGGCAGCGACATTGAGAGCGGGAGCGATTAAAAATCTAACCATAGTCCCTTAATAGCTAAAAGTATTGAGGGACTAGTGATCTAACGGAGCTTGACCAATTGTTCAGAATCTGGAATAAATGTCCGTGTATTCCGTAGCCAGTGTATTCATTATTCCGTACATCATTCGACGTCGTCCGTGCTTTTAGCGAGTAGTCTTACACCCAACTCGTGTAATGTTTGTTTGCGCTGACGTCATCCTAGCCGCCATGTTGGAGGACCAGCACAGTGAGAAGCTGCGTCCGTGTCGCCACGGCCAAGTTATCTGTAAGCTGCATTCTGCGGGTCTTACACCAGTAAGTCCGGCAGATTACGTAATTAAGTTTACGCTTACGGCGTACTGAACGCGGTACAACTGCGAAACCGCAGGTATGCTTCAGCTGGACGCCCCTGAGTCGGCGCGGGTGCGGCGATCGATGAAGTCCATCTGGAGCGCGGCGGCCAAGTCCCGAGAGCGCCAGCGTTCTCAGCGAAACTTCAGCGGCGCCGACTGGAAGTGGATCGAGGGACACATCTACGTGGCCGACTTGCTCTCGCTCGGATACCGGCTGGAGAAAGCCGAGCCGCATGTAAACATGCGCGCTTGTTCAGCGTGATCTTCCTTAGACATACCATAAGGCGCAATGGCATAAGCGCCCTTGCGTATAAGCTTTCTTAGTTTGTACAAATTGATTTTAGCTTGCAGACTTTCATTATACAGTGCGTGCAAATACGGCCTTACATTTTTCATTGTCGCAGCATACGGGGCGGAAAGAGGTGCGTGTTTGGCAAGGATGTAGGGTCCTGCTGGTCGCTTGCGGCCACAAATGCCATAGGTATCTCGCTCGAAGCGGGGAAGCTTACATTTGAAAACTAGGTTATGCGTTTTAACATTCCGACGCTACACATGTGGTTTATGGGGGACGCCGTAGGGTTCGGGATTAGTTTTGACCACCTGGGGTTCTTTAACGTCCATGCTAAAGTACGATACACCAGTTGTTGTTTTTTTTTCGCACTCTTCGGAATGTGGTCGCCGCTGCTGAGAAGAGACGCGAATTATTCTGTGGTAGAAGAGAAGCAATCCGCCGTAGAATTTTCTACGTGTCCCTTTTCTTTCTCCCACAGTGATTAACTGAATCCAATGTTTCTTAACTTGGGCAATCTGCACGACACAGCATGATTCAACATGACCCAGTCATGTAGTCACTGTGATGTGTGTATATGAGACGGCATTCGGCCGCGCAACGGGGCGCACAAGTATACAAAGCCACCAGAGGGAAAGGGAAGTCAGAAGACGAGGAGGAGAGAACACGGGAGCACACGCTTCCGCTCACTATAGGTATACGTCTGTTGTGGCCATGGTGAAAGAAAAATTATTGAGCTGTCTCTTCAATATCGTCACCCTTGTATACCGCGGGGTTGCGGGAACCTACCCGATGGACTATGTTGTACGAACGTCCTATGTCCAGTCTTCTGATCAGCGCCGCCGCGGTCCTTAGTGCGTCGTCTACGTAGATGGGTGGTTGGGACATGCGCAGTGGCGAGCACATCTGGCACAGCTCCCGATTTTCTCGTCGTCGCTAGCTCGGGAAGTCGCTGTAGCGGGAAGCTATGCAGACGGCCTCGTAAGCGTCGTAACAGAAGGTGTCATGGGGCAACGATAGCACGGACTCCTAGCTGGCAGCGTGCAGCTCGGACCACGGTGGTGGTTCAGAAAATTAACTATTCGTTCAACATACATATGTAAGTGGAACATTCGAAGAAATCATTCACTTACTGAGTATGTGGAACGAAAGTCGTTGAGGGCGTCGGCTCTGCTTCAGGTGGAGCTGCTTGCCTCTGCTACTATATTACCACTCTTAATCATGTTCCACCTAGGTTCAACAGATAGTTGAAAAGAAATGTTTTTATTACCCTGTGGAACCTGTGTGTAACAAGATTAAGAGTGTACGAACGCCACAGACCCAGTTTGTCATTGCACCGCGGAACGTGCCTCTGCTTTTGCGAAGTCATCTGTGCCCGCAACTCATGCTGTGCTCATGCTCTGCTCATGCTCGGAACATTACACCTGAGTTGCGACAAAAAATTTACACTGAGATAGACGATCCAAGTACTGCTGTGGAAAAAGCGATAAGGATGGCCGCGTTCAGCAAAGATTGGGTAAGCAAAGTGAATGCTGGTTATGTACACGTGAGACGCATGTTGAGCACAACAACAACACTGACACATGTCAGTGGCGTTGGGCAATCGGAGATCGGCTTTCGTGAAGAATTTGATATTTTGCAAGCCTCCGTGAGCGATTAGGGTAGTGCACTCGGCGGTCGGAATCGGCTCCTGTGTATACGACTGGACTGGGCCGCTTAACCTACGAGCTTATAATTTTATCAAAGTTCTCTTGATTCTGGATTATAACTGAACACAAAACAACATAGGTTTCGGCAATTAATTGCGTTTCTCTTCTGTTTTCTGAACGCCGCGCCTAGATTGACTACGTCAGCTGTTTGCAACACTCTCAAAACACAATGGGCATTTCGTTCGCAGGAACCGTTAAAACCAGCGAGAAAAAAGGCGCAGCGAAATATGTCCAGCAGGCTCAACCGGATGACCAAGGTCATGTTCAAGGACGAATTCACAGAACGACACGTGAGTGCACGAATGTCAACATGAATGAATATCTACATCGCCAAAAGCCGCCTTGTAGTTTGGTGCTTAACCCTTTAATGACGGCTCGTATAAATACACGAGAAAAGAGTGTTCTTTTTTTTTCTTGATGTTGAAAACGCATCGAGTATAAGTATAATCAACGAAAAGAAACATATATTTTGAGGAGTCTTTTTCAGCAATAGAGAGAAACAGGCACAAAAGTGTAAGTGGCCTTCACCTCAAGCTACCTATGGCTTCGTTTAGAATTTTCGCAGACAGCTGTCGTCATATGTGGACCCTTTAATTTGCTCCTCCTCACGTGTGTGACACTACTTCAGCCGGAGATGTTATCTCACTCTGTGTCCTCTAACCGTGCTTTCAAGAGAGAGTCGCGTGCCAATCTTCTTCATCCTCGTCCGCTGTTCCAGCTCTAAACAAACAAATGAGCCTTGCTGCCTGTCTTTCAGTGTTGGCCGAATGCACCTAGCCAGAAACGTCACACTCAATACCGAAACTCGGCAAGAAACAGATGTCTGGTATGTTGCTTGTATAGGCAACGTTCGTCAATGAAGGGTTAACCGCCTGCACCTTAGTTTGGACAGGCGGTTGTTCCAATCCCCGCACGCTGTGGTGCAATTTTCTTGTTTTCTTGTGCAATCCATCGCTGCGGTGCACAGCACAGGTGCATTTTTTTACGGATATTTGCGCTTTCTGAAGCTGTCTTTGCTGCAATATTAGTCTTTTTCTGGCCCGATTTCTTGCTCCTAATGGAAATGAGTATTGCAAATTTGAAAGGGCTATTCAGTATTCCATATGTCTAGAGCATCGTTTCTAAACTGTTGTGTGCCTTCACTGTGCTATACTGACGACGCTTCGCCAACTGGCGGGTCAGCGAACAAGTGCTTTGCGCTTAGGTTGACTCGAAAACTGTTCTGTACTTGTGCGTGTATATATATGAAGATCACAGTAGGTTGAACTGAATTACCTCGGTGCTTCCACAGGGTTCGTCCTTCTGCATCGTGCCCACCCGAGGCCACCCCGTCAAGGCCTACATGGAGGTCAACAGGAACATCCGCACGCTACAGACGGTCAGTGCTTGAAGCCCCACGAAAAAGTTTTCGCAACACCACTTCATAACCGCGGTGGCAATGTGCGATGGCAATCTTAAAACGCTATCGCTCTGACGTACCATATTTTTCGTCGATATTAGCGCATGAGCCAATTTTCGGGAAAACGATATGCAGAAAACGATCACAGGATCAATGTCAAAGTCTAGAGATAGTTTCCCGGTAGAGCCACTGAGATACACTGCTGGGGACACTATCGGTAGGATGAGCCAAAGATAGCATCGCTTTAAAACGTATTCTGTGTTTGTGCGAAACACTTGTGCGCTCACTGGTCGGTGCTTTGCTCGATGATGGCTATAAAGAGCGATATGCGGCATGGCATCATCCCCCAACGGTGTGAGCCCCACTGGGTTTGTTGTTGCTATGGCTACGCACTACAATGAACGTATACGTCATGTTTCGTGCGCCCAAACGTCACTGGGTGATCGTGACACAAAATAGTTCAGGCAATTAGTACAGGCTTCGAATTACTGCAAATTTTACTAAGAATCCAGGAGCGCAGATTATTGGCGTATTGGATCTCATGCAGCGCCAGAGATATGAATATGAGGGACGCCGTAGCGTGGATCAGATCCGGATCAGTTTCGATTGTTGGGTCTACTTTGAGGTGAACGCAAATCGGAAGTACACGGGAGTTATTGTATTCCACTGCCATCAGAGCTCGCGACCGCAGTGGCTAGGGTTCGACACAAATGCCACTTAGATGTTCAAGAGCAGAATGCCACCGCGGCGGGTAACAGGGCGCAGGCGACTGGTCGGAGCAGATCGAGGTGAAAATTAGCGCGACTAATCATTAAAAAGAAGGTGGACACTAAGAATATCTACTTACAACTTATCTATTCCGAAAGAAAAACGTGCCTAAAGTTCATATTCATACAGTTGATGACGAAAGCTTACGAACCGCGGGTACCCAAATAAAAACGAAATTTTGTGCGTACGTATGCATGTACCGGCTCGACCATCACTCACGCGCGAACTCGCGAGAGCGTACCACCAGTAAAGCCAATTATAGGGAGCCAGTGCGGCCGTGCATCTAACAAACCTGCGCAGACGCAGTGATGCCTGGAGCCGTGGCATTCTTGTCGTCTGCCACAACTTTTGAGCTAGGCTTATACAAACTAAATCGTGCCATCTCGTCACTTTTCTGTAGTAAATCCTAGGACGTTCGCATTTCGATGGAAGCGAAATGCAAGAACGCCCGTGTGCTTGCGTTGTAGTGCACGGTAAAGAACCCCAGGTGGGCAGCATTAATCCGGAGCCCTCCACTGCGGCGTGCCTCATAATAAGAACTGGTTTTGGCATGTAAAACCCCAGAAAGAAGAAGTAGGAAGACTTTGTAGTTAGGCCAAGTTATTCAGTTCAGTACAATGCAATCAGCTGAACGGGTCTCCTATCCTGTAAGCGGACGGCTCATACCTTGTCGGGGCCTTTCAGGCGTCACGTCTGTGTGGCTGATCCTTCCCGTATGCCCACTCTTTGTACCGCAGGTGTCCTTACGGAGGCAGTTCGAGAGCGGCATGATCCACCCGGAGACCTACGCGAAGATTCTCACCACCTTACAGACGAAAGTCAAGGACGAGTCGTACGTATGCCCCACACTTGTGCGTAACTAATTACATGTAATCAATTACTTCTAACCAATTACATTTTGGTAGTGTTGTAGTTTACTCGGTAACCCTCACTGTCATTCAATTGCTTCTCTCAGTAACCAATTACATGTAACCAGTTACTTTGACGAGACAAGCTGTAAAAGCCAATGCAGATTTAAGCACTTGAATTTGACGGGAATACAGAAAACCACCCGAGGGCTGAAATTAACGTCGTCCAAAGGGATGAACACATGTTACCTGGATTACTTCCTTCCCACAATAAGCGTCCCACAGCTGAACACTAACTAAGCTCCTCACTAAACCAAAACATTTTGAAAACTTATATATATATATATATATATATATATATATATATATATATATATATATATATATATATATATATATAGGTAAGCCTAATAATTATATGTACCATAAATAATCGGGACAGGCTCGCCGCCTGCAATGTTTAATTATTTGTCAGAAAGTTGGCATCGTCGTTATCAAAACTTGCTGTGGCGATGTGATCTTAACAAAGGGCCAAGAATCATGTTAATACAAGCTGCACCATGAGAGCTGGCCCTGCCAATTTCACTCCCATAAACGTGAGCTCTAGGCCTCGCATTATTGGAGGCGCCATTTTAGTATCATTTAGGGCAAAGGGTGCCTGCTACGAATAAAAATTTGAAATTGTACACCTTTAGCGTTGTTACCCTAGATTCCATTCTGCCATGAATACGTTTTAGCTGTCCGCAATGTTACGTGAACCGTTTACTATATAGAGTGCGTTTCTGTGCCTTTTGGTCAGCCGTAATTGAGTGTGTGCTCTCGTACCCTTTAACGCAGGTTTCTCGACTTGGCAGCGATGAAGAAGCTATTGTATTTGCCAGACTTGGTGTTCGCCTTCGTAAGTCGCCCGTTCACTTATCCTTGTCCGGCGGTTTGTCGTGCAGCTTTCCAGAGCGTACCTTTTCGTTATATCAGTTCTCATTCCAAATCTGAGAGAACTCGTAAACCAAATATCAGAAGTTCGCAGACTGAGGCGAAAGGTGAACGGAATATTAAAAGCGAAAGTTGCAGCTTTAATGCTTGAAACGGTTGATATACAGTCCACTATTATTTGCTCTATATAGGGTCTTATCATTATTATAAAACTGACTGTACAAGAGAGCATATTTCTACTCCTTGAGCTGTATTACTCGAAAAGGCGGGCCTTATTTGCACAAAAACATCTGAATGCATATTAGCAATTTTTTAAAGTTAGCAATTCAGTTTTTATCTAATTACTTTCCGGCTCACTGCAATTCACGAATTGTAGCCGGACAGTTTGTAACGAGTTTTGAGATATGCGTTGCCAAGGTGCGCGACGAAGTGCGTAGGAGTTCCTGTTATTTTTCTCGCATGGCGTGAAAAAAAAAGTCACTTCGTTAAAGAAAGAAAAGCAAGTGGAACAACAGCGCATTTTGATGCAAATTTGACGGGGCATGTATTTCGAAAGTGGTGCTATTGTCAGAATTCGCTCCAAGTGCATATATATGCCTTGTGAACTAATCCCCTACAATTGGTAAATTGGAATATGTGCCCCAACGTAATTCGTTAAAATAGATTAGTGAAATTTTGTTAATATTTCTATTCATTTTCACTTATCCCGTAGGTAATGCCCACCTCTTCGAGTAATCCATAAAGCTTTGGAATTAGAACTGTGCTGTCTGCCACCACGAATTGTGCTGAACTCTAAAAGAAACACCAGATATACCTGTTGCCCTCGAGTGTAGCCAGTTTAATGTCTCAGTTCAGAAAGCCCAGTATTTGGCCGTCATTTTTTTCCTCTAAAGGCCATTTTTCTTGCGCTTTTAAGTAACGTTACGAGTGAATACTCTGCCACAAAGTTCTTGGATCACACCAGTTCCGAAAGGTCGCTTCAAATTCCGAGCATGGTCGGGTCCTTTCTTTTTTAGATTATAACTGACGATTGCGCCAGCTGTGAGCGACAAGCGGGTACTCGGCACCCATCGCTGGCGAAAGTGTACTTGGTATTGTTAATCTTACTGAAGTAAGGTGATTATTGAATGTACTATGCACTATACAAACAATTTACACCCTTTGGGGCGTATCTTCGCCTCACAACCGACACACTCTAAAAAAGTTTACACCCTTTGGGTCGTATCTTGTCCCCAAATCTGTCTTCCATGCGTTTCCTTTCTTGAAAACTCAGCGCTCGCTACTTTCCTGCCAAGAATGCTGTGTCACGCTGATAACGCGCAAGCATTTTGTGACCAGGAAGTACCGGGCTTGCAGCGTTAAAGAAAGAAAATGCGGACGAGACAGATGACGATTATCGTTTGGGGACAAGATACTAACCAAAGGGTGTAATTTTTTTTAGAGTGTAAATGTCACCTGTCTTGCTTGCACTTCCTTTCTTGAAAACTCTGCACTCGCTATGCTATTCTGTCAAGAAGGCTGTGCCACGCTGATAACGTGCATGCCGTTCGTGACCCGGAAGTACAAGGACGCGTAGCGTTATAGAAAGGAAACGCGCGAAATATTGATGACGAGTATCGTCTCGGGACGAACATACGCCTCAAAGCGTGTAAGCTGTGAATGTAGCCAAGCTGTAGCTCTTTTTGACTTTGCTTGCAGTGCGTGCTGAGTTGGTTGTGCTCAAAAGCCTCGTTTGATACTTTTGTTTCGATGTACGACGCGACAGTCGGCAGACCCCCATGATGCTGTTCGCCGATCACTTTGTCCAAGATGTACTGCTCGGAACACTAGCAAAGTCCGACATATTGTCAAATCTGTCATCTTGTCAGCTCCAATTGACTCGGAAGATGCACATGCCGTATCTCTGATTGTCTAAAAAACAAGGAATCCCAAAATAAGCAATACGGTGGAATTGGCTAGTGCCCGGGAATGGCGTCCCTACTTTGTTTTTGTTTTTTTCGGAGAGTTTCGCGACTGTTCAGATTGAAGGGCCCTGAATCTACACCATGGTGTACACCGTATCTTTTGAAGTTTGTTTTTCCGGACAATCATATACAGATTTTCCGTGGAGGCAGGCGACAAGGCACATATATGCCTGACAAACAACCAGCTACCCGTAAGCACAACACTCACTGAGAATAACAAAAAGAGAACAGTCATCACTGTATAAAAAATGAAAAATCAATAACGGAAATTCATAGCGTAAAAACTTAAGAAGTGTTGGAAACCACATATAGCTGCAAGGATACACAATATATGTAAGATATGATGACTTCAAAAGTAAAGCTATATACAAACACTAGACGATATAAAACTGATAAATCTGGACAGAACTGCAGTTACACCCGTAATATGCACGTGCTCCCGCTTATCGTTGTGCCCCCCGCAGAAAGACAAGGTCCTGTCGGCGCTTCCCGAGCCCGGCGACAGCAGCTCGTGGTCGACGAGCGGCTGGGGCAGCGAGCTCCTGTCGCCCGGCCAGGTGGTCAGCAACCGGCTCCGGCGCACCCAGGTGTGCATCCTCTTCAACGCGCTCGCGGCGCTCTCGCTGGCCGCGCTGCTCGCCGGCGTTCTGGTGGCCGCCCTGGAGCACCCCTCGCCCCTCTTCACCACCGCCTCGGTGGCCCTGCAGGGGTGCATCCTGCTGCTGCACTCGGTCGAGCTCGTCGTCATGGTCAGTCGTCGCCGAGCACGTCTATAGCTGGCCACCACACACAGAGTTTTCGCTTACGTGGAGTCGTGGACCGGTCATTTCACTTGTACTTAGTTTCTGTTGTACTAGAATGGCCGAGTGTGAGAGCAAACGAGCTTTACTTTGAGCACAAGTGTGCTCCAGTGGCGATCCGTGCAGGAGTTCGAAAAGTCAGTATAGTCAGCTGGTGCAGAGACCAAAGAAGTCACCAAAAGTCAGTAAGGCTCCTTGCAGTCATGAACAATCCCGCAGGAAAATGTTTGCGGGTTCTGTGTACGTAAAACGGCTCGTTTTCAAACTTGTTTTGTTAAGGGCATTCGATTTGTTGAAAAGCGTGTCTTACGACACTCAATGCGCATTATTTCGCTGTAGAATGATAACGAAGCGAACGCCTGTACTTTGTAAGGATTCATTTCGCTTTCTCTCAATTTTTTTCGCCTTTCATTAAGGGTGAGCAGCGTTGATGTCATGTATGCCAAGGATACATGTGCAATGAAATGCGGTACATTGGCGTTCCAATTAAGTTTTCCAAATGGCGAAAGCCCGAAGTCGAAACTACGTATGAAGCGAATTTCCCACGTATTCCGGTGACGTTGCATCTGGCGTCGCCGCATCCAGTTCACGCAACGCGTTTCTGCCACCGCAAAGTTTAGGTGGCCACGCCAGACGACGACACGCCGAAAATAGGCCTGAAATGAACCACATAATATGGCCGCCGCCTCAGAGAAAGCGGTAGCTGATGGTCAAATCATATTTTCTAGTTAAGATACATTAAAACACAGAAATGCTTTGTTAGACCGCTGCTGTGCCTATATGAACGAAATTTGTTGCATTTGAGAGTGAAAGGTAGGTTATAGACAGTAAAGACCAGAGTTTTGATATAGGACATCTAATACTTCGTAAAGATTGCCGAAAATTTATAAGTTTAAGAAAATGGAATCACGAAGCTTACAAATTCGATCCGCTCCAAGCACACGTATTGTGGTTATGTAAACTGCACCTGCTGAAGCATGTCACACGAACAAATGTGGTACACGAATTTACAGCTTAACGTCACATTGTTACAATGCTTACGAAAGTTTCTCAAGAGTTTTGCCCATAAATTAGTGGTATATTTCAAGGCGGTGTATTATACATCAAGTTAGTCCGCTCGAAATGCATTATTCGACGGAGTTTACAGAATTCTGACATATGTTCTTTATTGCTTAGTTAGAGTTGTAAAACTTGATTTTATATTTATTTTCTATACACATTTTATATAAAGCTCGATGGCATAGATTGAAAATACACCTTCTGCGGTTATTCACATATATTAAACTTCTTTTAAATGCAACAAATCTCGTCAAGATTGGTGCACTGGTTACCGAGAAAAACGATTTCTCCGTCCCCATGTATTTACATACGAGTTCCCGCCATATTGGTCGCCCTGTTGCCAAGCCCAACGGGGCAAATACGCGTCTTCTTTTTGGCCGTAAACCCGCCGCAGTGGTACGCGCGGCGTGTCGTGCCGCCAAGCACGAGCTCGAAGGTTTCATTACCGGTCGCCGCGGCTAGAGTTTCGAATGCACCAGAATACAAGCACATCCGTGTATACACACCGACATTTCAGTATGTACACTGAAGAGCAACATAAGTCCAAATTAGTCTGAACACCACACACCTATACGAACCGGCGTCTTTTGTTGCGCGGGCTCATTATTATCGCCAACACTACCACCATCAAGCTATTTCAGTATCCACTTAATTGAGGATGAATGCATCTCCTACAGTCGTCCAATTTCCCAGTGTCGGCTGGCCCCAACCCCCTACCTATGCTATCAAACTTCCCATATCCACGCCCCAGTGACGGCGCCCACTGAGTAACAGAGTAAGAAGAACCAATTTCGAAATCTGTCCTTTTGCTGGCTGAAAAAAAAAATCTCGGGTTTTAGGTCCCAAAACCACGTGCCAAAAGCACGAAGATTATGGGGTATGCCTTAGTGGGGGACACCGGATTAATTTTGACCACCTGGGGTTCTTTAACGTCCATTTTCTTAAATTTTTGAGCGCAAACAAACAGGGACGAAGAAAAAGGAGACACAAGGACTTCTTCGTCCCTGTGTGTTCGCGCTCAAAAATTTAAGAAAATGAATCTGTTCCAACTAGGCTGACTCGCAGTTATGCTTCTTTAACGTCCGTCTTAAATCTAAGCACACGAGACTTTTTTTTTTTTTTTTTTGCATTTTGTCCCAATCGAAGTGCGGCCGCCGCGGCCGGGATTAGACCCACGCCCTCCAGCTTCGCAGGGATAACTTTTGCTGGCTTCGTGCGCCAAAATCTATTGCAGAAAGCCGGAAATACGTCGTGGCCACCATCTTTTAATTGGGTACCAGTTATTCTCTGCCGTCGTCGACTCTGCTTCTGTTCCCTTGACGCCTACTCTCCCTTCTGTTACTAGTCAACCTTCACTAGTCTGCTCTACGGATTACTTAACCTGCACAAGTCAATTTATTCCTCTTAATTTCAACGTTAATATGGTACACCCGCGTTAGCTTCTTAAACGGCAGTTACGTAATGACTACGGAGCGTAGCATGGTCGTAGCAGGGGCGGATGGGGGGCCACACATCAGGCATGTGCCCTCTCCCTCTCTCTGTTCCTCTCCCTGCCCAATATTTGTTTACCAGGACACCTGGCAGAACACGGCGCACGACAACACCCGCCTGTTCCCTAGGGGGAAGTGCGAGCTCTCTGCTGAAAAAAAAAAGAGTCCAAGGGTGGTATTCTGTAAGAGTCCAATTAGTGGACTGTCCATTTCGGCTGTCGCTGATTGGCTGCTGCTTCACGTGCAGGAAGGTGCCAGCCAGTCTCCTTCCTGAACGTGAAGCAACAGCCAATCAGCGACAGCACTCTTACAAAATACCGCCCCCGGTTTGCGCCGCTGGAGCGTAGCTAATACGAGACTCGAAAGCCTCGTCAGTCGTGACCCTAACCCCTGACCCTGGTCTTCTACACGGCGCAGTACGCGCGTAGCCCGACGGCGTCGTTCCTGGCGGTGGACACGTCGGCGCGCCTCGACCTGGCCGCGTACCTGCTGCAGCTGGTCCTGTTCTGCGCGTCCTCCTGGTGCTCGGCGTTCGACGTGCCCCTGCACCGGTGCTGGCCGCCCGTCGCCCTGTTCGTCGCGCTCGCCGCATGCCGGGCTCACAAGTTCTGGGTCCACCGGAGGGTACGTAGTATAATACTGCGGCGCTCGTTGCACGCGCACTGTGTACAGATGCAGCGGGAAAAGATTAGCACAAGTGGCCGATGACCGGAGCAGGGAAATTGCGGTACGCGGCGCTCTTGTTCCTGTGCACGCTGGTATCTAAAGTGTCCCGTGATTCATGATTCAAATGAATGGGGGAGGGGGTGCCCGAGACTCTCGTTTTCGGCGTGTTTAGGGAACAACAGCGGCGCGTGCCGCTAAGCTAGTGCTAAGCTAGAAAGGTAGAGCGACACACTCGTAATGCGGAGGCTGTGTGTTCGGCTCCCAACAAGCGGCAAGCTTTCTTTTTTTTTTCGTCCACTTTCATTTCCCTTTTCCGTACTGTTTTCACAATTCAATTAAAACTGCAAATAACTTCCCCTGTACTTTCCTTGACTTCATTATAACTGTTGGCGTCACATGGGTCTGACTAACAAAAATCGGGCCCCTCGTTTCTCCCTTCTCGTTCAGTATAAACACGGTAACCGTAAATTATTGTAACAGCCGCACGGGCTTGAATGCATTGGTTATCTTTTGTTAAGCTGGAATGTGTACTATCCGCGCACCTAATTTCGACTCGGACGCCATTTTTGTACATATGCATGCTGTAATACAACTGTACATGCATAATATAACTTACGCACTTAGTGCGTAAGTTATATTTATGGTTTGTGCATGCGAAGTCAACTCCGACTGATGTAAACTTTGTACCTGTCGACAAGTATTCGAAACATTCAAACTTGAGCGGATACTACCATTTCTTGATTTTAAAATCTTTAAAATGTGAATATGTGCGCCATTGTAAAAGTTATAGTATTTAGAATTTATAGTTCTGCATTGCAGGAATGATTTGCAGGCTAAGAGCTGAAGCTACGAAGAAAGTGTATAGCGTATGTACAAACTGTAGGTGACTTTCTAACCCCACGTTGGGCGCCAATCTAACAAAGCCACGGTCCCGAAACCCCGTCACACTTCGTTTCTTCTATAATCAAATGAACGGAAAAAGTGAAAGTCGCGCGAAAAACCAGTTCATGCAAAACTCCATTTCAGGTTCAGAGTGAGTCAAAACAAAGGGAATATGGGTTTGAAATTAATACCCAAAGCTCATATTTTTGCTAAAAAGACAGCAATAGGTCCCGAATCCCGTGTTAGCAAGACTCAACCATTCCTAAGTTGTTCCTTTTCTCCCTTAATGTCGCACAATGATCGTGGCGTAGCCAGGGTAGAGTATTCTAGTTCGCTGTCACCAGGGGGGGTGGCATACCAGGCCCGTGCCCCCCCCCACCCCCCCGAAATTTCTGTGTTAGCATGCGACCTGCCCAGCTCTCTCCCCCTCTCCAGTCAAGCACCTGCTCCCCTCCCCCCCTCCGCCGACAAAAATTAGTGGCTATGCCACTGCACAACGACACTGCGACTATCCACTCTTATACGAGACTCCGCACCGGATTTCCACGAGCGTGATAATAAAGCATTGACTCTGTAGGACATTTAGAACGGCTGTGAACATTCGTGCATCGCGCGGGGTTGGGAAGCAGGGAGACTATACGGTACGTACGCTAAACGACGTGCAGATAATATCGGAGGCGGGGCTCCTCTGGCTGGACCAGGCGATCAACCAACGCGTGTTCCGCATGTACGACATGGCCGTCGCCTTCATCAACTCCGAGGAAGAAGTGGTCAAGAGCGTCGCCGCTGCACAAGTTAGCGACCAGGTGACGGTCTTCATGCGCGATGAGGCCAACACCAACAAGCTAGAGGTGGGTGCGCCAATCACAGTACACTCTGCCGTATAGTCCCAAGCATAATAAACACATGTATGCCTCCTGCACTATACATATAAATTGATAGGACACCGTGCGAGTAAATTTCCACGAAAATAATGCGAAAGATACGTAACCATAGAAAGCTCTAGCATTACCACGTAACAGCTACGCGATGACGAGATGATCATCTGCCTTGGACATTCTCCATTTGTCCGGACGGATTGGCTTGCAGCACATCAGGCTGTATTTCCGTGCGTTAATTGTAGCACGGCTAAAGCTCTAATGTGCTCCAGTAACACGCGGAAGGCTTTAACAGATTGAATTACCAGCAGGTCCAAGTCATATAAGAAAGCTATCGCTGACTTCACAATCTATACGGTGGTTTCTGCCACATATTAAGGGCCAACCTTGCTCTTTGAAGCAGAAAATCGGCAAAAAATTTCGCATTGTTTTGCTCTAGCTTAGTGTAGAGCATTCATTCTTGCTTGATTGAACCCCTGCATCATCCTTGATTAATTATTTGCCATAATCACCACGAACATGTCGTGAAATGGTTTTCTTCCTTTTCTCAAAGCAGCATTTCTGGTGGTGCCACAGTTTTGGAGTAACGATCTCTCAGGTTCTACTCATCCTATCGCAATTAATTTTTTGCCAGCAAGGTAGACACTTAGACAGTGCAACAGGCCTATAATATTGTTACGGGGAGAAAATATATGTATTTACAATATATACAGTTAGAAGGTTGTAGCTCTGTGGCCAGGGTAACACCATCTACCGAGCTTCGAGACACTTCAGCCTCTTCTTCACCAACCAACGTAATTTTGTCCGCCGCGGTACAAACTCGTACGTGACAATGTAAACAAATATTGTTACAGAACTGTTTGAAACGTACCTACATTTCCTGGGTGTCACTATAGGTTCTTACTTGAAAAAATTCTTGCATGTCTTGGCTCAAATCAGTGTGGAGCATTCATTCTTGTAGCACTGTTAACTCGATCGGATCATCATTATTTTTATGTCTATTTACTACACCGCATATATTTTACTAAATAGCTCTCATCTAATCAAGTTACGTAAGAAAATTTTAAATTTTCAGAAACTGGTTTAATTTGAATAAACTTATTAAAGCAGTGGTGTACTGATCTGTGAGATGAATACACATAAATATTACCTGAGATTACACATTGCATAAGGTGGACAATAAAGAAAATTATATACATCGCATATAGTTTCATAGCTTTGAATCCGCCGCTTCATGTGCTTATGTATCTGCATAATTTCAAGTTGGGAGTTTAGCTTTATTTCCGACAGGTTCAAGGAAGTGAGGGGGGGGGGGGGGGGGCGGCGAACGCAGCTTGAAAAACACCCTTCCGCCTACGGTTACAAGAATCGGCAGCGTGGAGCGGCCACGACGCGGTTTCTAAAGAAAAACACCGAAAATATTTAAATTCGCAAAGTAAGTACACGATAAACAAGATAGTTAACATACTCCACAATACAAGACTAAAAAGAACAACTACCAAAATTTTCGTTTCACATACATAGCTGAACACGGGATTTAAAAAAAAACGTATTACGTACTATGACGCATCAGAACAACATCGCTTGGCTCGAGAAACAAACAAGAAATGTACTCGAGAATAGACAAACGCAATGAGCTAGACCAATGCGTATTCCTTAACGGTAAATGCCATGTTAATTATCTCCGTTTTGGTGACGTTTATGTGAAAATTACGAAGGCGTAAGGATGCATATATGAACTCCGATTCGTAGTACGCATTTACCAGCTTTAATTGATCAATTATTCATTTGTGAGACATAGATTGTTCTAAAATGGTATGCTCTGCCCAGTTCTAAGTTTATTGTGAGGCGTAAGGGGACGCGTTATCTTAATGCTGGAATAGCCGGCAGTAACCTAAGAAAGGTTATATGCATGTTGCCCAACTCACACACAATTTGCATCGATCACAAGAAAAGTTTTTCACCCGTAAGCACGCGTACAACAGTGGTATGTATCAATAACGGTGCAGTGAGCACAATGTAACGTATCGCACATGCAATACATCGTACTTGATATAAACAAGACAGTAAATTAGACTGGTTTTGCAATTTCCACTTCAAAGGCAATATTACAGTGTACATGCAGAAACGTTGTAGGCCTCGAGAACTTAAGAGTGACACCCGGTGGCACACACAAGTGCAGAGTCTGAGAATCAGAATTTGGGCATCATTCTGGCTGTAGGAAAACTTTGCTTCAAGTGACGTGAAGCGCTTTTGCGTGTTTAAAACGGCTTTATTTATTGTCCCAACAGATCCGTCTTGGTGTCACTGCGTTTATAGGATGAAACCTGTACGTCATGGTAAATTTTGTAGTTGATCCTCACTTCAGTGCAGCTTCCAAGAAAGTCGATAGTTTATCCTGAAACAACGAGCTTTTATTTTCCGTTCGCCTATAGCATATCTACTACATTAGCAGAACAAAGTTATTGAGATGTTACTGAAAGTAACATCTGATGTTACTGAAAGTTACTGGAAGTAAAAGTTTGAGATGTTATTGAAAGTTACTGAGAGCTCTCTTTCAGAGTTGAAGGGCAGGTACAGGTGCACTGCGCTTGTGTGGATAGAGCTTGTGCTAAATTTTTCAGGTTGCCACCGACCATAGTTTCATGCTTTTTTTATATACAAAACGGCGCAGCTGCTGAAGGAGATAATCCGCATCCAGCACGGTACCCGCGCTTGAATGCGTGGC